>NC_067400.1:379907261-380039169 GCF_016432865.1 Antechinus flavipes | reverse complement strand
ACATTTTAAGGGGAGAAACTGCTTTAAACTCCTGTGCCAGCATTCAAAAGAATCTCAAGAGGTTTTGAGAGTGAACTGGCTTTATCCAATGTTGTTGAAAAAGTTACTCAAAAACCCTTGGAAATATCAGTTTTTGCCACAAAAGAGGCACCCACAGTAGTCCTTCATTAAGGAGACCATGTGATAGAGTGGGTGAACCTTCCAGCACAACCGGAACAAAGCCTTACTCCTTATCCTTACCCCGTGCTTGTGGCTAGAATTTTATTAAATGCCATTAAGCTAGTAGTACAATTATCTGGGATAAGACCTGACAAGATATACATCTTTTATACCAATCCACAAATTAATGTATGCTGTGAAACCATCCCAGAGTGGCAAATTTTATTGGCCACAGCTCCAAATCAAATCTTCCAATGTCTGCGTTATCAATCATTCATTCTCTCTCTCATAATCTGACCTAATACCTTATAATTGCTAAGCCCAGTAGAAATACTTTTTTTGGATGTGTTGAATAAAAATGTCAGTGGCATAAACATGTAGCAAATATAATACATGCATACAAGTCAAGAAGAAAAACCACAGATTTTATGCCATACTTTGTAGTGTTTGGTGTATGAACCAGACTTACCTATTAACTTGTCCTTTAAAATTCAGAGGTTTATTTTGAAAAAAATATCTACTCCATAACAAATTCTTCAGAAAAAGCATAGCTTGCCAGCTTATAGCATAGTCCCAGAAGCTCTATAAAGACAATTCATCAAAAATTTTTGTCACAGGAAACATAAGCGGACTTCCTGGGAAGCAGGAAGAAAGAAATGACAGGTGACTGATTAATGTGCTTTTTGGAGTGATTACAAGTGGATTGGCATGTAGGAACATTGTTGATGTTGATAGTAGTGTTAGTAAAGCAATTTGATCTTAATTACCATTCTTCATCAGTGACCCATATCAACTATTTTTGCCCAAGTAGCTATGTTAATCTGACTTTTGGGGCCATTTCTTATTCCATTGCTCATCAGATAAGCTTAGGATTTTGTGTGGTGATAGGCTCCTTCCCATGCTCATGAGTTGAGTGCCAGTTATGTTAAACAAGGTAGATATAGAGAAGGCTAATCTAGAAAATGAGGGGAATGAGGTTTGGGGACAGAGGAAGCAAGGAGTAAATGGATGAATTCTGCAGTCTGTCAACTTTACAATGTGTTCATATTTCATGGAAATTGCTAGAAAGAAAAGAAGGAAAGATTCATCACATAAGTGAATTTTTAGAAGCAACAATGGCTTAGGTATCAGTACTAGGTTTTTGGTGGGACTTCTTCTTTCCCTCTTTTTCCAAATAGAATACGTAATATTACAACTATATTGTTCTTTGAATATTTGGTAGAATTCACTTGTAAATTCATTTGGCCCTGAAGATTTTTTCGTGCAGAATTCATTTGGTGACATGTTTAATTTCTTTTTCAAAAATGGGACTATTTAGTAATTTATTTACTCCTCAGTTAATCTTGGTAATTTATATTTTTGTCTATATTATATATATATATATATATATATATATATATATATATATATATATATATATATATATGAATAATTTGTAAGTATTCTTGCATTTCAGTTAAGATTGTCAGATGTATTGCCATATAGCATGGCAACATAGCTCCTAATTTTTATTTTAATTTCTTTTTCATTACAAATAAGTTCATACTATTCATTTTTTATCTTATTTAGTTTTTTTGTTTCCTTTTTTTTTATTAAATTAACTAAAATGTTATCCATTTTGAAGCTTGTACCCATAAAACCAAATCTTTGTTCTTATACAATTCAATAGTCTTCTTGGCTTTAATTTTATTAATCTATTAGTTGAGTTTAAAAGTTCTCCCTTGGCATTTTATTGGGGTTTTTAAATTTCTTTTTTTTCCTAGCTTTTCAGTTGCATGCCCAGTTTACTGATCACATCTTTAGTTTATTCATGCAACTATTTAGAGATAAGAAATTGTTTCTAAGAACTGCTTTGGCTGCATCTCATAGGTTTTAAATTTGTCACATTATTGTCATTCTTTTGGATGAACTTACGTATTGTTTCTGTGGATTTTTGTTTCATCCACTCATTCTCTAGAAGTAGATTATTTAATTTCTAATTTGATTTTAGCCTACCTTTCCCTGCCTTTTTGTTAAATATAATTGTTGTTGCATCATGATCTGAAAATAAAACCTTTACTATTTCTGCCTGTCTGCTTTTGATTGTGAGAATTTTATGCCCTAATCGTCAATTTTTGTATAGATGCCATGTTCTGTTGAGAACACAATGTATTCTTTTGTGTCTCTATTCAATTTTCTTCAGAGGTCTGTCGTATCTCTGTTTTCCATGAATCTATTAACTTCCCTAGTTCCTTTCTTTTTATTTTATGGTTAGACTTGTTGACTCTTAGAAGGGAAGGTTGAGGTCTCTCACTAATACAGTTTTGCTGTCTTATTTCTTCCTCTAACTGGCTTACTATCTTCTCTAGGAATTTGTATGCTCCACCATTTAGTGCATATAGTACTGATATTACTTCATTGTTTATGGTAGTTTTCATCAAGATAGGTTTTCCTTATCTTTTTTAATGAGATTTTTTTTTTTTTACTTTTGCTTTATCTGAGGTCAGAATTGCTTTTCTTCAGCTGCCACATAATAAATTCTGCTCCAGGCTTTTACTTTACTTTGTTTATATTTATATTTCAAATGTGTTTCTTGCAAACAACATATAATAGGATTCTATTTTGTAATCCACACACCCAACCTATTTTCTCCCTATATATTCTTTTGTTCTTTCTTTCCATCTTGTCCCTCCTTAGCACAGTGTTTTGTGAGATTTGATGGATTGGTTTGGGCACTGAATTGGGAAGCCATTTTGGCAGGTGAAATAAGATTTGCATTTCCTTCTGAGGTCCCAGAGACTCTTTTTATTCTTTTAACTTTTAAATGAAGTTGGATTTCCCTGGGCCTCTAAAGATTGCATTTGGAAAACAATGCCCAGCCCCAGGAACTACAAATGTCAGGAGAAAGAGTAAGTGGTAGGACTTCCAGTTCTTGTCTGACAGGGTCTGAAACTTAGCCTTCAGATGATCTCAAGGGACTGCAAATTGACAGCAAAGCTTCAAGCCTGCTTCCATATCCCATGTATCAGTTAGGTCCCATAGGAATATTATATATAGAACTAGATCACTCTCTGTAGAAGATAAATAGTATGAAAAGGGAGAGGGGGGCATTACAAATAATGAAACAACGCTTTCCACATCAGATATCATACATTCTCTGCTCCATCACTGTACTCAGGGATAATTTTCTAAGCCAATTCTGTCTTTATTTGGGATAAGACAAAAGGAAAGTGGTACAAGAGTTGCAAGAGTTGTGGAGTAATTGGGACAAAGAGTGGAATATTGTGTCAACTGCATACTACGATATCTGAGATTTCATAATTATCTGATTGAAAATCTCCCTGACAATTCTTATAGAATCAGAGTCTCTCATCTTTCTTTGCTACAATCAAGGCCTAGAGAAGTCAATCAGTCAGTTCCAGGGAGGGCATGAATGTATAAATGGGTTGAAAGTAGTCATGATAAGAGGACTTGTTCCAATTTTCACTTTCACCAAGGGAGAAATGTGGAGAAGGACTTCTTAAATGTTTTCCCCTCGCACAGCCCCCTTTTCATCAGAACATTTTCCCTCATCCTGGTTTATATAATATAAAGTTTTCTACAATTGAAACAGATAACAAATCATAATTTTGTGACCCCCTCATTCTATTGCAGAACTTCATATGGGATCATGACCTGTACTTAAGAAATTTTGATGGTAGAGTGAGTTTTGATCTTCCTATAAAGTTTTCTACAATTGAAACAGATAACAAATCATAATTTTGTGACCCCCTCATTCTATTGCAGAACTTCATATGGGATCATGACCTGTACTTAAGAAATTTTGATGGTAGAGTGAGTTTTGATCTTCCAAAGTTCAATGTGTGTATCTTTTTGCCTCTATGGGCAGCTTAGGTAGTTCAATGGATAGAGCATTAGACCTGGAGTCAGATGTCCTTATTTTCTGACCTTGGACATTTCCTGATGTGTGACTTTAGGCAATTTATTTAAGCCTGTTTGCCTCAGTTTCCTTATCTGTCCAATGAGTGGGAGAAAGACATGACAAAACCACTCCAGTCCCTTTTGCCAAGAAAACTCTAAATGGAGTCAGAAAGAGTTGGATCTGACTGAAAAAGGTCACTTTGCTGAGCTTACCTCATTTTCATCATGAAATAATCACTTCAATATTACTTTTTGACTCTTAATTATACTGAAATTTCTCAGCATCTTCCTTTTTTTTTTTTTTTTTTTGAAGCAGTCCCCTTTTATGGACATTTATCTAGATTTAAAAAAATTTGCCCTGTGTAAATTTTTTGTTCCATTTCTTTATTTTTATAATAGCTTTTTATTTTTCAAAATACATGTAAAGATACTTCAACTTCAATCCTTGAAAACCCTTGAAATTTTTCTCCTTCCTTCCTTCCTTTTCCCCACCTTCCTCTTGCCCTAGACAATAAGAAATCCCATATAAATTAAACATGTGCCATTCTTCTATACATATTTCCCACATATATCATGCTGCACAAGAAAAATCTGATCAAAGAGGAAAAACTGAGAAAGAAAATTTAAGCAAGTAGCAACAACAAAAGAAAGTGAAAATGTTATGTTTTTATCCACATTCAACCCCTAAATTCCTCTTTTGGATGTAGATGGCTCTATCCAGCACAAGTCTGTTGGAATTGATCTGAATCCCTTCATTGTTGAAAAGAACCAAATTCATCAGTTGATCACCATATAAGTTTTTTGTTGCTGTGTACAATGTTCTCTTGATTCTACTCACTTAGTGTTAATTTATTCACTGTAATTTTCTATGAAATAGGGTATGACATAGAAGACAGATTTTTCTGTTTTATTTTTTTTTAACTAACTTTAAATACTCGTTTCCATTTGTAATTCCGTAAACAATATCCTTGCTGCAATCATTGTTTCTCTCCTTTGAGGGTCACTTTGCTGAGCTTACCTCATTTTCATCAGGCCAGTCACATTCTCTGAAACCTGAAAGATGTTATTATTTTTCTTTCATTTTGAACATTTCTTTTTGCATTTTTCCCTTTTCTATAATGTTATATATGACATACACACATATACACATCGATATGTATGTATATATACATGCTTGTGTACAGATACATATATATATATATATATATGTGTATATATATATATATAGGTTTATCATAATGTCCTGGCTAGCTCTCTGGAGGGCCTCAAGATCAGTCAGAGACAGGATCAGTCAAAGTCCTTGGTCTTTTAGGAAAAGAAGTGAAGGAGGCAGCCGCTTGCCTTAATTAAATGGATTCTGAGAGAAAAACGCAGAGCTTACACAGCTGTTTGCCTCCTCTATGCCATCTTGTCCAGAAGTTGATTCTTTGAGAGTTGAAGCCCAGCCTGGAACTGACAAGGGTAACTGGTATGTAAATATATAAGTGTAAGGGGAAGAGCCTTTTAATTCCCTTTTATTTACCACTTTGGGGATTTCTCCTCATCTCCAAGCAATTACATTGGGACTGTTTGCACTGGGCACTGGCCTCTTGTGTTAAAAGGCCTGTATTCTCCCCAAGTGTAATCCCTTGAGGCTATCTCATTGCTTTTCTGGTGGTGGATCACACCAGAATTCTGCACTTCTAAAGCCTCTCTGGGTGTAACCAGAGCTACTATCATGCCCCATCTGTCTTTTGATTGATACCTTGGAGCTGGGCCCTGCCTCTCATTTCTCTGGGGCCATCTACATTCAGAGGCCCAGTGAAAGCCTCGGTTGCTCTTTGGACATGGGATTTGGGGTTTTTTCTCACCCTGTCTTGTCATTCTCATTCTCATGAGATGAGGAATGATCTCATTTCTTCTGTGTGAAATATCACACTCAGAATTGTACTTAACTCCATTCATATCTGATTCTTCCTGCTTTTCAATTATTTTAGCTGGCACCTCTCCATCCTGCCCTTTGTTTTTCTCCATTCTAACACTTAAATAATTTCTTATAGGCAGGTTTATTAAATTCTATCTGTAAAGTATATTTTTAGAAATTGACTTTGGATGAGAACTGTAATATTAAACTAGTTGCTCTTGGACTAATTTCCACTCATTTAGATCCAATTGCCTAATGAGATATTTTGAGCATTGACAATGCTGTGTTTTCTTTTTTTTCTGTATTGCAATCTTTCAACAGTCAAATCCTTGACACATAAGAAGAAATTTGTGTGATCAGATATTTTGAACATTTACCAATTGAAGATGACAGAGATAGCTCGACAAATTTTTATTTTGTAATGGTCTCCGTCTTTGGTTCCAAATTCTTCCTCTAAGCATTATTCTGCTCAATAAACTATTCTTTGATGTCTTAATTTTCAGGTGCTATGCCTCTTTATGTGTAATTCACTACCTCTTGGCCTTGCCCAACTTGGTTACTTTTTGTAGGATGGAGGTGACATTTCTTGAGCAAAGCCTGCCAGATTCTTTTACAGTTCGAGCCCAATCTGGAATTGACAAGGGTAACTGGTATGTTACTATATACGTGTAAGCGGAAGAGCCTTCTAATTCATTTCTATGTACCACTTTTGGGATTTCTCCTCATCCCCTGTCAGTTACATTGGAACTGTTTGCAATGGGCACTGGCCTGTTGTGTTAAAAGGCCTGTATTCTCCCCAAGTGTAACCCCTTGTGGCTATCTCATTGCTTTTCTGGTGGTGGATCACACCAGAATTCTGAACTTCTAAAGCCTCTCTGGGTGTAACCTGAGCTGCTATCATGCCCCATCCGTCTTTTGATTGATACCTTGGAGCTGGGCCCTGCCTCTCATTTCTCTGGGGCCATCTACATTCAGAGGCCCAGTGAAAGCCTCGGTTGCCCTTTGGACATGGGATTTGGGGTTTTCTCTCACCCTGTCTTGTCATTCTAATTCTCATGAGATGAGGAATGATCTAATTTCTCCTGCTGTTAAATATCACACTCAGAATTGTATTTAACTCCATTCATATCTGATTCTTCCTGCTTTTCAACTATTTTAGTTGGCATGTCTCCTTCCTGCCCTTTGTTTTTCTTCATTTTAAAACTTAAATAATTTCTTATAGCCAGGTATATTGAATTGAATCTATAAAGTATATTTTTAGAAATTGAGTTTCAAAGAGAACTGTTCAACTAGTTGCTCTTCCACTAACTTCCACTCATTTAGATCCAATTGCCTAATCAGATATTTTGAGCATTCAAAATGCTGGGGGTTTTTTTTGAATCTGTATGGCAGGCTTTGAACAGTAAAAATATTGCCACACAAGAAGAAATAAATAAATTGCCTGATCAGATATTTTGAGCATTCAATATACTATATATTTTTTTAATCTGTATGGCAATCCTTCAATAGTAAAAACTGCCACATTTGAAGAAATGAGAAAATTGCCTGATCAGATATTTTGAGCATTCCAAATGCTCTGGTTTTTTTTTTTTATCTGTTTGGCTGCCCTTCAACAGTAAAACCATTGCCACCAAAGAGGAAATAAGAATATTGCCTCATCAGATATTTTGAGCATTCAAAATGTTCTGGTTTTTGTTTTGGTTTGGTTTGGTTTGGTTTTTTCATCTGTATGGTAGTCTTTCAACAGTAAAAAATATTGTAGTATTCACTGGATTGCTCTCCCACTAACTTCCACTCATTTGTATCCGATTGTTTAACAGGTATTGTAAGCATCCAAAATGCTTTTTTTTCTTTTCTGTATAGCAGTCCTTCAACAGTAAAAACATTCACAAATAAAAATAAGAATATTGCCTGATCAGATATTCTGAGCATTCAAAGTGCTGTTTTTATTTTCTGTATTGCAATCTTTCAACAGTCAAATCCTTGACCCATAAGAAGTAAGAAAATTGTTTGATCAGCTATTTTGAACATTTACCAATTGAAGATGACATAGTTTGACAATTTTTTTTTGGTAATGCTCTCTGTCTTTGGTTCTAAATTCTTCTGCTAGCCATCAGTCTGATCAATAAACTATTCTTTGATGTCTTACTTTGCAGGTGGTATGCCTCTTTATGAGTAATTCACTTACCTCTTTGCCTGGCACAACAACATTCTTTGGATGGAGGCAAAAACTCTTCAGGAAGGCCTTCCAGGTCTTTGTACAATTGAAAGCCTGCCTGGTAGGCCTTGACTCTTTCTAAGTTTCCTAATAAAGAAAAGCTTATGAAAGTAAAAAGAACCCTATAAAGAATAAAGAGAACTTTGTTATTAAATGGGTTGGGGTCATATTCATTCACAGAGATGTCTCTAGAATTTTCCTTAAATTCACTGAGTTTAGTTCAGGACATTATTACTGTTGCTGTCACATATAGAATTTCTTCAGCTAGTCTCAACAAGCCCGATTGTTCAGGCATCTCCAAGGTTTTGGAATGACAACATTACCAAAAAGTCTATTTACAAGTAGCTTCCCTGTTTTTTCATGTTTGTAGTCTACATTCCATTTAGTTTATTCTCATTAAAGTGATGGCAGTACCAATTTCCGTAATTTTTATACTTTGATTAGGAAGTTATTACACTAAGAAAATTGCCTGATGAGATATTTTGAACACTCAAAATGCTATATTTTTTTTTCATCTGTATGGCAATATTTCAACAGCAAAAACATGGCCCCAAAAGAAGAAATGATAATATGGTTGGATCAGATATTTTGAGCATTTGAAATGCTGGTTTTCTTATCTGTATATCAGTGCTTCAACAGGAAAAGCATTCACAAAAAAAGAAGACATAAATATATCCCCTGATCAGATATTTTGAGCATTCCAAATGCTCTGTTGCTTTTTTTCAATCTGTACGGCCATGTTTCAACAAAACATTGCCAGACAAAAAGAAATAAGAAAAATGACTGATCACATATTCTGAGCATTCAAAGTGATGTTGTTTTTGTTTTTGTTTTTTCCTGTATTGCACTCTTTCAACAGTCAAATCCTTGACACATAAGAAGAAGTAAGAAGATTGTGTGATCAGATATTTTGAACATTTACCAATTGAAGATGACAGAGATAGCTCGACAAATTTTTATTTTGTAATGCTCTCCGTCTTTGGTTCTAAATTCTTCCTCTAAGCATCCTTCTGCTCAATAAACTATTCTTTGATGTCTTAATTTTCAGGTGCTGTGCCTCTTTATGTGTAATTCACTACCTCTTGGCCTTGCCCAACTTTGTTACTTTTTGTAGGATGGAGGTGACATGTCTTGAGCAAAGCCTACCAGATTCTTTTACAATTGGAGCCCAACCTGGAATTGACAAAGGTAACTGGTATGTTGCTATATAGGTGTAAACGGGAGAGCCTTCTAATTCCTATGTACCACTTTTGGGATTTCTCCTCATCCCCTGGCAGTTACATTGGAACTGTTTGCAATGGGCACTGGCCTGTTGTGTTAAAAGGCCTGTATTCTCCCCAACTGTAATCCCTTGAGGCTATCTCATTACTTTTCTGGTGGTGGATCCCACCAGAATTCTGCACTTCTAAAGCCTCTCTGGGTGTAACCAGAGCTACTATCATGCCCCATCTGTCTTTTGATTGATACCTTGGAGCTGGGCCCTGCCTCTCATTTCTCTGGGGCCATATACATTCAAAGGCCCTGTGAAAGCCTCAGTTGCCCTTTGGACATGGGGTTTGGGGTTTTTTCTCACCCTGTCTTGTCATTCTCATTCTCTTGAGATGAGGAATGATCTCATTTCTCCTGCTGTGAAATATCACACTCAGAATTGTACTTAACTCCATTAATATCTGATTCTTCCTGCTTTTCAATTATTTTAGCTGGCACCTCTCCATCCTGCCCTTTGTTTTTCTCCATTCTAACACTTCAATGTTATTCAATTGTTATTCAATAATAATTTCTTATAGACAGGTTTATTAAATTGTATCTGTAAAGTATATTTTTAGAAATTGACTTTGGATGAGAACTGTAATATTAAACTAGTTGCTCACGGACTAATTTCCACTCATTTAGATCCAATTGCCTAATGAGATATTTTGAGCATTCAAAATACTGTGTTTTCTTTTTTTTCTGTATTGCAATCTTTCAACAGTCAAATCCTTGACACATAAGAAGTAAGAAATTTGTGTGATCAGATATTTTGAACATTTACCAATTGAAGATGACAGAGATAGTTTGAGAAATTTTTATTTTGCAATGCTCTCTGTCTTTGATACTAAATTCTTCCTCTATGCATCATTCTGCTCAATAAACTATTCTTTGATGTCTTAATTTTCAGGTGCTATGCCTCTTTATGTGTAATTCACTACCTCTTGGCCTGGCTCAACTTTGTTACTTTTTGTACGATGGAGGTGACATTTCTTGAGCAAAGCCTGCCAGATTCTTTTGCAGTTGAAGCCCAACCTCGAACTGACAAGGGTAACTGGTAGGTTACTATATAGGTGTAAGGGGGAGGGCTTTCTAATTCCCTTCTAATCCCACTTTGGGGATTTCTCCTCATCCTGTGGCAATTACATTGGAACTGTTTGAAATGCGCATTGTCCTGTTGTGTTAAAAGGCCTGTATTCTCCCCAAGTGTAATCCCTTGAGGCTATCTCATTGCTTTTCTGGTGGTGGATCCCACCAGAATTCTTAACTCTTAAAACCTCTCTGGGTGTAACCTGAGCTGCTATCATGCCCCATCTGTCTTTTGATTGATACCTTGGAGCTGGGCCCTGTCTCTCATTTCTCTGGGACCATCTACATTCAGAGGCCCAGTGAAAGCCTCGGTTGCCCTTTGGACATGGGATTTGGGGTTTTCTCTCACCCTGTCTTGTCATTCTCATTCTCATGAGATGAGGAATGATCTAATTTCTCCTGCTGTGTAATATCACACTCAGAATTTTACTTAACTCCATTCATATCTGATTCTTTCTGCTTTTCAATTATTTTAGCTGGCACCTCTCCATCCTGCCCTTTGTTTTTCTCCATTCTAACACTTAAATAATTTCTTATAGGCAGGTTTATTAAATTGTATCTGTAAAGTATATTTTTAGAAATTGACTTTGGATGAGAACTGTTCAACTAGTTGCTCTCCCACTAACTTCCACTCATTTAGATCCAGTTGCCTAATGAGATATTTTGAGCATTCAAAATATTGTGTGTGTTTTTTTTTTAATCTGTATGGCAGGCTTTGAACAGGAAAAATATTGCCACACAAGAAGAAATAAGAAAATTGCCTGATCAGATATTTTGAGCATTCAATATAGCCTATTTTTTTTTAATCTGTATGTTAATTCTTCAACAGTAAAAACATTGCCACACTTGAAGAAATGAGAAAATTGCCTGATTAGATATTTTGAGCATTCAAAATGCTCTGTTTTTTTATCTGTATGGCTCCCCTACAACAGTAAAACCATTGTCACCAAAGAAGAAATAAGAATATTGCCTAATCAGATATTTTCAGCATTGAAAATGTTCCGTGTTTTTATCTGTATTGCCACCCTTCAATAGTAAAAACATTGCAAAAAAAGAAGAAATAAGAATATTGCCTAATCAGATATTTCAAGCATTCAAAATCTTCTGTTTTTGTTTTGTTTTGTTTTGCTTTGTTTTTTTCATCTGTATGGTAGCCTTTCAACAGTAAAAAATATTGTATTATTCACTAGGTTTCTCTCCCACTAACTTCACTCCTTTGGATCCAATTGCCTAAACAGATATTTTGAGCATTCAATATATCCTAGTATTTTTTTTAATGTGTATGGCAATCCTTCAACAGTAAAAATATTGCCACACTTGAAAATTGCCTGATCAGATATTTTGATCATTCAAAATGCTCTTTTTTTTTTGTCTGTATGGCAGTCTTTCAACAGTCAAAACTTTGACTCATAAGAAGTAAGAAAATTGTCTCATCAGATATTTTGAACATTGTGTGTAATTCACTTACATCTTTGCCTGGCCCAACTTTGTTACTTTTTATAGGATGGAGGTGACATTTCCTGAGCAAAGCCTGCCAGATTCTTTTGCAGTTGAAGCCCAGCCTGGAACTGACAAGGGTAACTGGTATGTTACTATATAGGTGTAAGGGGGAGAAGCCTTCTAATTCCCTCCTATTTACCACTTTCGGGATTTCTCCTCATCCCCTGGCAATTACATTGAAATTGTTTGCACTGGGCACTGGCCTATTGTGTTAAATGGCCTGTATTCTCCTCAAGTGTAATCCCTTGAGGCTATATCATTGCTTTTCTGGCAGTGGATCACACCAGAATTCTGAACTTCTAAAGCCTCTCTGGGTGTAACCTGAGCTGCTATCATGCCCCATCTGTCTTTTGATTGATACCTTGGAGCTGGGCCCTGCTTCTAATTTTTCTGGGGCCATCTACATTCAGGAGCCCAGTGAAAGTCTCGGTTGCCCTTTGGACATGGGGTTTGGGGTTTTCTCTCATCATGTCTTGTCATTCTCATTCTCCTGAGATGAGGAATGATGTAATTTCTCCTGCTGTGAAGTATCACACTCAGAATTGTACTTAAATCCATTTATATCTAATTCTTCCTGCTTTTCAACTAGTTTAGTTGGCACGTCTCCTTCCTGCCCTTTGTTTTTCTTCATTTTAAAACTTAAATAATTTCTTATAGCCAGGTATATTGAATTGAATGTATAAAGTATATTTTTAGAAATTGAATTTGGATGAGAACTGTTCAACTAGTTACTCTTCCTCTAACTTCCACTCATTTAGATCCAATTGCCTAATCAGATATTTTGAGCATTCAAAATGCTCTTTTTTTTTTCTGTATGACAGTCTTTCAACGGTCAAAACATTGACACATAAGAAGTAAGAAAATTGTCTGATCAGATATTTTTAACATTGTGTGTAATTCACTTACGTCTTTGTCCTGGCCCAACTTTTTGTAGGATGGAGGTGACGTTTCTTGAGCAAAGCCTGCCAGATTCTTTTGCAGGTGAAGCCCAGTCTGGAACTGACAAGGGTAACTGGTATGTTACTATATAGGTGTAAGGGGGAGAGGCTTCTAATTCCCTTCTATTTACTACTTTGGGGATTTCTCCTCATCTCCAGGCAATTACATTGGGTCAGTGCACATTGGCATTGGCCTCTTGTGTTAAAGGGCCTGTATTCTCCCCAAGTGTAATCCCTTGTGGCTATCTCATTGCTTTTCTGGTGGTGGATCACACCAGAATTCTGAACTCTTAAAGCCTCTCCATGTGTAACCTGAGCTGTTATCATGCCCCATCTGTCTTTTGATTGATACCTTGGAGCTGGGCCCTGCCTCTCATTTCTCTAGGGCCATCTACATTCAGAGGCCCAGTGAAAGCCTCAGTTGCCCTTTGGAGATGGGATTTGGGGTTTTCTCTCACCCTGTCTTGTCATTCTCATTCTCATGAGATGAAGAATGATCTAATTTCTCCTGCTGTGAAATATCACACTCAGAGTTGTACTTAACTCCATTTATATCTGATTCTTCCTGCTTTTCAACTAGTTTAGTTGGCATGTCTCCTTCCTGCACTTTGTTTTTATTCATTTTAAAACTTAAATAATTTCTTATAGTCAGGTATATTGAATTGAATCTATAAAGTATATTTTTAGAAATTGAATTTGAATGAGAACTGTTCAACTAGTTGCTCTTCCACTAACTTCCAACTATTTAGATCCAATTGCCTAATCAGATATTTTGAGCAATCAAAATGCTGTGTATTTTTTTTTTAATCTTTATGGCAGGCTTTGAACAGCAAAAATATTGCCACACAAGAAGAAATAAGTAAATTGCCTGATCAGATATTTTGAGCATTCAATATACTCTATTTTTTTTAATCATACAGATTATATATATATATATATATATATATATATATATATATATTATATATATATATATAATCCTTAAATAGTAAAAACATTGCCACACTTGAAGAAATGAGAAAATTGCCTGATCAGATATTTTGAGCATTCCAAATGCTCTGTTTTTTTTATGTGTCTTGCCACCCTTCAGCAGTAAAAACATTGCCACCAAAGAAGAAATAAGAATATTGCCTCATCAGATATTTTCAGCATTGAAAATGTTCTGTTTTTTTAATCTGTATTGTCACCCTTCAACAGTAAAACATTGCCCAAAAAGTAGAAATAAGAATATTGCCTAATCAGATAATTTGAGCATTCAAAATGTTCTGGTTTTTGTTGTTGTTGTTGTTTGTTTGTTTTGTTTTAGTTTGGTTTGGTTTTTTCATCTGTATGGTAGTCTTTCAACAGTAAAAAATATTATAGTATTCACAAGGTTGCTCTCCCACTAACTTCCACTCATTTGGGTCTGATTGCTTAAACAGATATTGTCAGCATTCAAAATGCTCTTTTTCTTTTCTGTATAGCAGTCCTTCAACAGTAAAAACATTCACAAATAAAAATAAGAAAATTGCCTGATCAGATATTCTGAGCATTCAAAGTGCTGTTTTTATTTTCTGTATTGCAATCTTTCAACAGTCAAATCCTTGACGCATAAGAAGTAAGAAAATTGTCTGATCAGCTATTTTGAACATTTACCAATTGAAGATGACATAGTTTGACAATTTTTTTTTTGGTAATGCTCTCTGTCTTTGGTTCTAAATTCCTCTGCTAGCCATCAGGATCAATAAACTATTCTTTGATGTCTTACTTTGCAGGCGGTATGCCTCTTTATGAGTAATTCACTTACCTCTTCGCCTGGCACAACAACATTCTTTGGATGGAAGCAAAAACTCTTCAGGAAGGCCTTCCAGGTCTTTGTACAGTTGAAAGCCTGCCTGGTAGGCCTTGACTCTTTCTGAGTTTCCTAATAAAGAAAAGCTTATGAAAGTAAAAAGAACCCTATAAAGAATAAAGAGAACTTTATTATTAAATGGATGGGGTTCATATTCATTCACAGAGATGTCTCTAGAATTTTCCTTAAATTCACTGAGTTTAGTTCAGGACATTATTACTGTTGCTGTCACATATAGAATTTCTTCAGCTAGTCTCAACAAGCCCGATTGCTCAGGCATCTCCAAGGTTTTGGAATGACACAACATTACCAAAAAGGCTATTTACAAGTAGCTTCCCTTTTTTTCATGTTTGTAGTCTACATTCCATTTAGTTTATTCTCATTAAAGTGATGGCAGTACTGATTTCTGTAACTTTTATACTATGATTAGGAAGGTATTACACTAAGAAAATTGCCTGATGAGATACTTTGAGCACTCGAAATACTCTATTTTTTTTTCATCTGTATGGCAATACTTCAACGGCAAAAACATGGCCCCAAAAGAAGAAATGATAGTATGGTTGGATCAGATATTTTGAGCATTTGAAGTGCTTGTTTTCTTATCTGTATAGCAGTCCTTCAACAGGAAAAACATTCACAAAAAAGAAGACATAAGGAAATCTCCTGATCAAATATTTTGAGCATTCAAAATTCTCTGTTACTTTTTTTTCAATCTGTACGGCCGTGTTTCAACAAAACATTGCCAGACAAGAAGAAATAAGAAAAATGCCTGATCACATATTCTGAGCATTCAAAGTGATGTTGTTTTTGTTTTTGTTTTTTCCTGTATTGCACTCTTTCAACAGTCAAATCCTTGATACATAAGAAGAAAAAAATGGTGTGATCAGATATTTTGAACATTTACCAATTGAAGATGACAGAGATAGCTTGACAAATTTTTATTTTGTAATGGTCTCCGTCTTTGGTTCAAAATTCTTTCTCTAAGCATTATTCTGCTCAATAAGCTATTCTTTGATGTCTTAATTTTCAGGTGCTATGCCTCTTTATGTGTAATTCACTACCTCTTGGCCTTGCCCAACTTTGTTACTTTTTGTAGGATGGAGGTGACATTTCTTGAGCAAAGCCTGCCAGATTCTTTTACAGTTCGAGCCCAATCTGGAATTGACAAGGGTAACTGGTATGTTACTATATACGTGTAAGTGGAAGAGCCTTCTAATTCATTTCTATGTACCACTTTTGGGATTTCTCCTCATCCCCTGGCAGTTACATTGGAACTGTTTGCAATGGGCACTGGCCTGTTGTGTTAAAAGGCCTGTATTCTCCCCAAGTGTAATCCCTTGAGGCTATCTCATTGTTTTTCTGGTGGTGGATCACACCAGAATTCTGAACTTTTAAAGTCTTTCTGGGTGTAACCTGAGCTGCTATCATGCCCCATCTGTCTTTTGATTGATACTTTGGAGCTGGGCCCTGCCTCTCATTTCTCTGGGGCCATCTACATTCAGAGGCCCAGTGAAATCCTCAGTTGCGCTTTGGAGATGGAATTTGGGGTTTTCTCTCACCCTGTCTTGTCATTCTCATTCTTATGAGATGAGGAATGATCTACTAATTTCTCTTGCTGTGAAATAGCACACTCAGAGTTGTACTTAACTCCATTCATATCTGATTCTTCCTGCTTTTCAACTATTTTAGTTGGCACTTCTCCTTCCTGCCCTTTGTTTTTTTTTTTTTTTCATCCTAACACTTAAATAATTACTTACAGCCAGGTATATTAAATTGTATCTATAAAGTATCTTTTTAGAAATTGAGTTTAGAAGGGAACTGTAGTATTCACCTAGTTGCTCTCCCATTAACTTCCACTCAGTTAGATCCAATTGCCTAATGAGATATTTTGAGCATTCAAAATATTGTGGTTTTTTTTTTTTTATCTGTATGGCAGGCTTTGAACAGTAAAAATATGGCCACACAAGAAGAAATAAGAAAATTGCCTGATCATATATTTTAAGCATTCAATATAGTCTATTATTTTTTTTAAAAATCTATATTGCAGTCCTTCAACAGTAAAAACATTGCCACACTTGAAGAAATGAGAAAATTGCCTGATCAGATATTTTGAGCATTCAAAATGCTCTGTTTTTTTATCTGTATGGCTGCCCTTCAACAGTAAAACCATTGCCACCAAAGAAGAAATAAGAATATTGCCTAATCAGATATTTTCAACATTGAAAATGTTCTGTGTTTTTATCTGTATGGCCACTCTTCAATAGTAAAAACATTCCCAAAAAAGAAGAAATTAGAATATTGCCTAATCAGATATTTTGAGCATTCAAAATGTTCTGTTTTTGTTTTCTTTTCTTTTTGTTTTGTTTTGTTTTGTTTTTTTCATCTGTATGGTAGTCTTTCAACAGTAAAAAATATTGTATTATTCACTAGGTTGCTCTCCCACTAACTTCATTCCTTTGGATCAAATTGCCTAAACAGATATTTTGATCAATCAATATATTCTAGTATTTTTTTTTTAATCTGTATGGCAATTCTTCAACAGTAAATACATTGCCACACTTGAAAATTGCCTGATCAGATATTTTGAGCATTCAAAATGCTCTTTTTTTTTTTTGTCTGTATGGCAGTCTTTCAACAGTCAAATCTTTGACACATAAGAAGAAAGAAAATTGTCTGATAATATATTTTGAACATTGTGTGTAATTCACTTACCTCTTTGCCTGGCCCAACTTTGTTACTTTTTGTATGATTGAGGTGACATCCTTGAGCAAAGCCTGACAGATTTTTTTGCACTTGAATCCCAGACTGGAACTGACAAGGGTAACTGGTATCTTACTATTTAGGTATAAGGGGGAGAGCCTTCTAATTCCCCCCTATTTACCACTTTGGGGATTTCTCCTCATCCTCTGGCAATTACATTGAAATTGTGTGCACTGGGCACTGGTTTCTTGTGTTAAAAGGCCTGTATTCTCCCCAAGTGTAATCCCTTGAGGCTATCTCATTGCTTTTCTGGCAGTGGATCACACCAGAATTCTGCACTTCTAAAGCCTCTCTGGGTGTAACCTGAGCTGCTATCATGCCCCATTTGTCTTTTGATTGATACCTTGGAGCTGGGCCCTGCCTCTCATTTCTCTGGGGTCATCTACATTCAGAGGCTCAGTGAAAGCCTCGGTTGCCCTTTGGACATGGGATTTGGGGGTTTTCTCTCACCCTGTCTTGTCATTCTCATTCTCATGAGATGAGGAATGATCTAATTTCTCCTGCTGTGAAGTATCACACTCAGAATTGTACTTAACTTCATTTATATCTGATTCTTCCTGCTTTTCAAGTAGTTTAGTTAGCATGTCTCCTTCCTACACTTTGTTTTTCTTCATTTTAAAACTTAAATAATTTCTTATAGCCAGGTATATTGAATTGAATGTATAAAGTATATTTTTAGAAATTGAATTTGGATGAGAACTGTTCAACTAGTTGCTCTCCCACTAACTTCCACTCATTTAGATCCAATTGCCTAATCAGATATTTTGAGCATTCAAAATGCTGTTTTGTTTTGTTTTGTTTTGTTTTTTATATTTTCCTTCAGTAATCAGAATAGGTCTGTTTATTATAATTATTTACACTTTTATTCAATACATTAAATTATTTCTGTATCATTTTTAAATGAGTAAGTATGAATGATGCATATTCTAACTCCCCAATATTACAGTTTTATTGCCTATTTTTCAATTTTTTTCTTTTTTCTTTTCTTTTATTTCATTTTGATCAGATATTTTGAACATGCAAAATGCTTTGTTGTTTTTCTTTTTTTTTTTCTCTATGGCTGTGTTTCAACAATAATAACATTGCCACACGAGAAGAAATTAGAAAATTGACTGATAAGATATTTTGAGAATTCGAAATACTATTTTTTTATCAGTATGGCAATCCTTTAACAGTAAAAACTTTGCCACACAAGAAGAAATAAGAAAATTGCCTGATCAGATATTTTAAGCATTCAAAAAATTCTGTTTTTTTTTTTGTTTGTTTGTTTTGTTTTTTAACCTGTATGGCCATGCTTCAACAGTAAAAACATTCCCACAGAAGATAAATTAAGAAAATTGCTTCATCAGATATTTTGAGCTTTCAATGTGCTCTGTTTTTTTTTTTTTTTAATATATATGTATGGCAGTCCTTCAACAGTAAAAAGCATTGCCACACAAAAATAAGAAAATTGCCTGATCACGAGACTCACATGAACTGATGCTAAGTGAAACGAGCAGAACCAGGATATCATTATATACCTCAACAACGATAATGTTTGAGGATATATTCTGAGGGAAGTGGATCTCTTCAATAAAGAGAGTTCATTCAGATCAAAGATGGACAGAAGCAGCTATACCCAAAGAAAAACACTGGGAAATGAATATAAACTGCTTGCATTTTTCTTTTTCTACCCAGGTTATTTCTACCTTCTGAATTCAATTCTCTCTGTGCAACAAGAAAACTGTTCAGTTCTGCACACATATATTGTATCTAGAATATACTATAACCTATTCAACATGTAAAGCACTGCTTGCCATCTAGGGGAGGCAGGGGAGGGAGGGAGGGGAAAAATCGGAACAGAAGTGAATGCAAGGGATAATGCTGTTAAAAAAAATTACCCTGGCATGGGTTCTATCAATAAAAAGTTATTTTAAAAAATTGCCTAATCAGATATTTTGAATATTCAAAACACTATATTTTCTTTTTTTTTTCTTTTTTTTTTACTTATCTGTATGGCAGCCTTTGAACTGCAAAAACATTGCCGCACAAGAAGAAATTAGAAAATTACCTGATCAGATATTTTGACCGTACAAAAAACTGTTTGTTTTTTGATATGTAGTGCACATTTTTCAACAGTAAAAACATTGCCACAAAAGAATAAATAAGAAAATTCCATGATCAGATATTTTGAGCAGTCAAAATGATCTGGTTTTTTAAAATCCAATATCCAATATTCATCACTATTGGCAGGCCATTCTGAGAACCTCAGTTCATTTTTTAAAACTATATGATTAATTTTTTCATTTGATTTTATGATGTAACTCATTTTTGTATTTGCTAGTTTGTTTTATTTTAAAATAGGATAAAAGATAACTGTTGCAAAGCTATTCATGAGCTAAAATGAAATACAGATGATATATACAATGCTGAATATGATTATGTATATTAAGCCAAAAGTGGTCAGTATCACTGATGAATTTTTATGATTTGGGGATACAACAATGTATCCAGACCCACAAAGTAGACAGCTGTTTTGAGGTGTGCTTTGGAGCTTAAATGATAAACCTAATATTGAGATTGTTCTACAAGATGCTATTAATATCTTGGTGAGATGTATAGCACTTATTCACTAATAAAAATAATTCATACCTTGTATCTGTTGTGGAAATTACTTTAAGAGAAGACTAGGTTATTCAAAATTCCCTAGTAAATTAAAAAAAAAAAAAAACTTTTTGGACTATACCTGAAAGTGGATTCCTGTACTGACTTCTTTTGGGAGGTGGAGAAATTATTTTCAGTTTTGGTTCCACTTCATATACATTTATATGTATTTTTCCAAAGTTGATTGAAAAACAAATGTATTTGGCCATCTCTTCTTAAGGTATACTTTTCCTTGGAGAAAAATACAATGCAATCAATATGTCAATCAATTTTATAAAGCAAACTATGGAGAGAGCTGCCACTTCTTTTTTACAGTCATTTTCTTAGACAAGTTACTATTTTAAAATTCTATTTCTTTCCCCTTTACCCACTGTTGGGAATTTAAAAAGAAAATTGTTGTTCATAAGGATCCTAACTGCACAATTTTACAAATGCTTTTTTAAAAAGCTCATTTCATAATTGAATTCTGTTTGATGGGAAAAAGGCCAAAGGGAGCACCTTGTTTTCTGTTTGAGAAATGGCCCTTTGGTAAAAGACCATCATTTAATCAAAATCAATACCTTAGCCCCTTTTAATTGTTTTGTTTTGTTTTGTTTTTTTTTTAAAATAAAGTCTATTTTAATAGTATTCTTATCCAGACACCCCTTTACGTGTTCAATGTAAGATCATTATACTAAGCCTTAGCAGTTTTCACATTTCTGATTTATTTCCTAATTGCCCTAAATCATCTCTTGCAATACAATTCAGAACTGAATCAAACACGTGTAAGCATTAACAAGGAACTTAAAAAGCAAGCTTCTTAAAAAAAAAAAAAGAAAAAAAAGAAAAGAAAAGAAAAGTTGATCCCTTTAAAACTAGGTAGGCCATGTCTTAGTTCAGTCTGTGATCTATCTTACATTTAACAATTTTTAATTAAAAGTAAAATTAATTAAAAGGCCAGGAAATTTTTATGTATGCTACAAACTTTACATTTATTTAATATGACTCTCCCTTTTCCTAAGTCATTTACAACCTTACCCTATTTTGGGACTCTCATAGAGGTCCGCTATTTGAGGCCAGATGAATTTTGTCACTTTTTCAGTGCCTTGATGCATTTTGAAAGCTCTTAACAGTATATCAATATGTCAAACATTGAATAAAGATTCCAATATCTTTTAAGAAAATTTTTGGTACATTTTCCCGACCAAAAATATTACTACTACTTTTGTCTGTTCACATGTCCCTAAGGAAATGCCCCTATGCAATTCCCGACCTTGGAGCAACAAAGAATGAGTGTCCCTAGAATAATCAGACATATCTCCTCCACAAAAGCCAGTAATCACTAAGGGATGAGTCATGTAGCAGGGCAATGTCTTCTGCCCTACGAACTCTTGCTCCTTCCCTGTATGCCATCATCAATCATAAGTCCTTTTGATTTTGGTACCACCTTGTTGATTAGCATTCGCCTCCTTATCCAACCTTTATCTCATTCATGACCAAGGAAGGATTCCTATCAATCATCTATCCCAGAAGGTCACATTCTATATGACAGTTTGCCATTCCATTATGATTACAGTTACAATAGTTACAATAGTTTGCTATTAAATTAGAACTGCCTGATGTTCAACCAGTCCTTTAGCATAGCCAAAGTGAAAGCTAAATGATTTCAGCTTGTTTTCCGAAAATAATAAGGCTGCTGTTACCTCATGTTAAATATTCACTACACTACTGCTTTTGCCTATAAACAATTAATACTTAAATTTCTTTTTCTAAAAATAGCATATATATATATATATATATATATATATATATATATATATGTGTGTATATATATATATATATATATGCATCTTTATTTATACTATAGTATCATTTCCAAATCAAACCATTATTTCAAGTTCAAAATTGAAGAGCTGCCATTCAGTTAAGAAGAGCTGACATCAAGTCCAAACATTCCGAATAACTGATTTCAAACTGCTATCTAATACTGCCATCGCTCTCCTTAGTTACAGGACAATGAGTGGGCATGCAAGTGCACTAACACATAACACATAACACAAACACATAAAAATGTTGGAATTTTACATCAAATATTGCCCACTAGAATCAGCCAGCTGCTTTATATAGATGAAAGACATATTCCCTAGCCATATTTAGAAACAGATCCCAGCTCAGTCCTCTCAAATATCTGAAACCCTAAACATTTAAACAACACCAATCTGATACCTCACATCACAACTCAACTTGAAGTAAGATTTTCAGTTGAAAGGCCATTATCAGAAGGACTGAAAGAAACTGGAACCCAGTGGCTGGGAGGTTAAGGCACAACATTTGGTAGGCTCAGTAAATTTGGCTCAGGCAGTAGTTCTGATTAGTTTGTGATTTCAAAAATAAATTGGAGCTCACTAAGCTGGAATTGCAATTTTGATTATTTGGGAAAGGCCCATTCTTCCCCCCACTTTGGACAGTCTGCCACACAGTTGCAGATGAAAGATAAGAATGCCCTTTTCTTTGTGAACCATCTTCATCTGGGGACTTTGATCCTTCTTCTTTTGCCTATTAAGTTGCTGTTGTTTCTTCTTACTAACATTTCTAGATTGAGAAACTGGAATGTTAAATTTCTCTCCACCAGCCACCTCCAGCTTCTATGTTACCTTTCAGGCTACTGTGCAGACATTTCCATCACTTGTCTTCTCCCCTGCTGCCAGGTCCAGGAAGGCAAGTGTGGCTTTCTGCCAGATCTGTTCCTTAGTGTCTGACCTTTTCACGGGCTGATCTGCTGAGTTCAGCACTGGAGTCTCCCAGCTTGCGGGGAGAAATCCCAGAGTCGGAGTTCTTCGAGAAGTCGGTGGCCCCTGCTAAAGAAACAGTGAGCGGGCGGCGCGCACAGACCAGATCTCGCTGAACTAGACTCGAGACCAGAAAACGGGCTGCTCCTACCGTTTCCAGAACCTTCCTCGAGCTCCTCCTTCCCCTACCCCAAACAATGACTGAGCAGCCTCTTGATGAGCATGAATCAGTCCTGGTTAGAGCCAACTCAGATCTCAGAGAAAGAATATTTTGGAACCGTTCACCAGATCGTACTCTTTTTGGAAACAAGAAGCTGAGAATTACTAACCAGTACATGGACTTTACCTACTGACTGACTCATTGAAGGTGCTGCTCAAAGAAAGACACGCATGACTCTTCAAACATTATTCAAGTTTTAGACGGGATGTCGTTATACAGCACATCAGTGATAGGGATGTGACCTTGAAAAGTGAAAGAAGCTGGTGGAAAATCTCAAGTCACTCCTGAAATCACAATCATCTGGTATGGAAATCCTTGCAAAGGAATTTTGGTTGTTCTGAAAAAACAGAAGCAATTTAGAGGCAATTTCTTCATAATTCAAAGGAGCAAGAAGGGGAAAAAGCCTTCCAAATGTGGGTGGTATTGCTGAAAGACTGCTGCAAAGATGGGTATTGAAAAGAGCAGAGGAAGTGAGAAATGGATAATTTCTTAACATCTCAGATGGATGAAGGCTTTTTGGATGTAGGAGATCTGGAAGCTGATTAGCCTTGATATAGTTACAGCATAGCAGAGACCTATTGCTTTAGAGGTCAAAATTTTTGAGCAGATATCTGAATGTTTAGAACAGGTCTATAATAGAGACAAAATGCTTTGCAAAGTACTTTGTCATGTCAAAGCCTACAGGCTAGAAGTTTGCTGCATGAAGTGTAACTCTGACTATTATCCCCCTTCTGGGAAAAGCGAGAACCCAGAAACCATAGAACAGAGAAGGTGGAAATGGACTTGCAGAGCTATCAACTACTGCAAATACAGAATAGTATCAGAGCTCTTCAACCTGTATCTTCCTCCCTTCTGCTTCAAGTTGTGGCACCAAAACCTCTCTCTGAAGGGCAAGGATGATGATCCTATTTACCCTCATTGTTTTTTTTTTTAATTATATTTTATTATGAAAGCTTTTTGTTTTCAAAACATATGCATAAAAAATTTTCAACATTTACTCTTGCCAAATGTGTTCTAATATTTTTCCCTCCTTTCCCCTTACACCCTCCTGTGGATGGCAAGTAATTCAATATATGTTAAATATTTGAAATTCTTCTATATATATATATATATTCCCACTATCACCATGTTGCACAAGAAAAATCAGATCAAAAAGGAAAAAAAATTGAGAAAGAATACAAAATACAAACATCAACAAAAGTGAAAATGCTCTTGTGATTCACACTAAGTCCCTACAGTCTTATCTCTGTGTGCAGATGGCTTTCTTCATTACAAGATCTTTTCAACTGCCAAGGAATGAAAATCTGTATAGAAAATGCCCAAACCTGTAGATCCAAGTATAACCTTTCCAGACTAATGAATTAATATGTCCACATGGATCTCATCCTCTACACATCAAAATTACCTTCTCGAACCCCTGACATTCAGATTTATAGATAATTCTTCCTTCTCCCTTCCTTACAAACATTAGCATATCATTTACCAAATCTTGTCAGTTCCACCTCTTCCATATCTCCTTCATATTTATTCCTTTCTCTATTCATACAGCAATATTACACACTCTGCTTCTTGCTTTTATCACTACTTGTTTTCACTTTTTTTTTTCAATAGTGAAACAAAAACTTGACTGAGAGCTTTTGATTTTGAAAATCACCATAATTTCTTCTGTTTTTCTCCTTCACTTTTTTCCATTTTTTTTTGGCTGATGCAAGGATACATTTATAATTTGTGTTCCACCAAGTTTTATTTAGAGCTTAATTGTAAGCCCTCTCCTGAAAACTGTTTCATATATTGAAAAAGGAGATGATAAAGTCCTTAAAAATCAAGGCTTCATACATGGGACTTTAAGGCACTTTTGGGGAGAATTCTAAAACATCAAAATCTTTTACAATGAAAGACCATGCCATTCCCTTCTATTTAGAATTCTGAATGGGGGAGGAGGATTTTAAACTGTTTTAAAGTTATTCTTTAATAGTGGAAATAATATTATACATAGTCACTGTTCCCCAAAAGATTATTACTTAAACAAATCACCTTTACTAGTTTCAACAATATGAAAGAAAATTTAGTGAAATTTATCACTGGAACTATTTGAGAGGAGAATTATTGAAATATTATCTATAACATGGCCATTCTCTGATTTATTCCCACACTCTCAACACTGAGCCAGATCCCTGAAATTCAGTCAAACATGCATAGACACATATATATACATAGCTATACATACTTACACATATATGCTATATAAAAAAAAAATCAGTAAAAATTATCAAACTGAAAAGAGTATACAATGTTAAGTTTATGTATTCTACAGCCTCTCTGCCAATGAGAGATTTATGCGAACTTTTTTTTTTCCCTTAGGTTAGGGCTTGGTTCTTCTTCTTCTTCTTCTTCTTCTTCTTCTTCTTCTTCTTCTTCTTCTTCTTCTTCTTCTTCTTCTTTTTTGGCTGAGGCAATCATGCTTTAATGACTTGATAAGAGTCACACAGCTAGAAAGTATTAAGTGTCAGAGATTAGATTTGAACTCGGGTCCTCCTGACTGATAGAACTGGTGCTCTATCCACTGGGCTGGGTTTTTTCAAAACTGGTAATGAGAGAATGGAAATCTTTCAGTGTTGATTCCATTTCTATCAATTTTTGTTATAATGAATATTCTCTTTTCTGCATGTATTCAACTGTATTTATATAGGCTGCTCTGAAATCTATAATTTTGTCATTTCTGATAGTACTAAAATACATTTTCCATAATTACCAATGATGACTTTTGATCCAAATTGAGACTTTTGTTTTCAGTCTTTTCCTTTCTTTCTTTTAAAATATATTTATTTAAAGCATAATACCATGCACTAAAAAGTATTGAAAATGGAAAAAGTAATAAAAGCATGCATTGTCATTTGTATAAGACAATAAAAAAGGATTCAAAATTTGTAACAATTTTCTTTTCAAGAAAATGTGTATAAAAATAGAACAAAGTTTATTCAGAACTGTTCCATCTTTTCTTTGATTCCTTGTAGCTTTTCTTCTGTTCTTTGCTGTGTACTTCTTTATTTTTTCCTCCCTTTTTTCCCCTCCCTCCAATCTCCCTCAAGGACACTGCAGTTTAACATGTATATCTTTATGTAAGCATAAATACAAACCTATTTATATACATTCAGATACACATCTAAACATATATACACATCAGAGGAATACAATAACTCTTGAATGTGGGAAGTCATCCAGAAAGAATTCACAAGCTCTGGTCATCTTTGATTAAAGGGACAAAAAGGTTTATGTTGCCATAAAGCAGGCAAAGTTGATTAGCAGAAATAGTTACTTAGAAGGGGAGAGACAGGAACTTTTAAAGAAAAGAACTCAAAGTAAGACATGTTAAATATTGTAGTTAGATACGCAGTATTTATACAGAATAACATTGAGAGTTTGCATCCCTACTGTGGCCTTCTGATTATTGTCTACAGTAACTGTGGGCATCAGTTCAAGATAGTTCTCTTTGTAAAAATATCCTGTTAACACAAGATATGCAACAAGGGCCCACATGGGAACTATGGAATCTTATCAGTATCCCTGCCTGGGAACCACTTAAATACTAGTTGCTATCAGAGATATGACTTTTCACTGCAGTCTATTCATCTCAGCACACTCACATAAATGCATATACATACACACACACATATATATATACATATATATATATATACACACATATATGTGTATGTATGTATATATATATATATATATATATATATATATATATATGCATATGCCTGTAATCATAAACAAATTTATAGATATCCATTGACATTTGTTCTCTGTTTCTCTGAATATGGATGTCATCATTCTCTTTAGGTTCAAGGTTTTCTGTATTTTCTAAATGAACCAACTTATATTTGATATCAAAATGATACTGTGACCTTATATTGTTTAATTGTTTTCAATAGTTTAAAATGGATATTAATATGGCTGACATAATAATGTAGTTTCTCTAGTTTTCTTTTTTGAGCAAATCTATTTTAACTTTCACTTAGTTTTAGATCAATTTTATTACTCGTATTTATTTTTTTCCCTTGGAAAATTCTACTCCAGATACTTATGTTTGTGGATATCTCATTTTCTTTCCCTGTGGATGCTTCTACTTTTACTGCTAGTTTACCTTCCTAACTTCCCTTCCCAATCCCACCCCCTTCCAAAGGATGCCTCCGTTATCTTCTGTCACCACCCTTTATCTCCCTCTTTATCCCTTTACTATTAATCTACACACCATATCCCATTTCCCCTACACACTCTTCAATATACTATCTTATTCTATTCACTCACCCTCTTATTTCTTTATGAAATTATGAATTATGAATTACGAACATTTTTATCATCTCTTAGATTACATTATTTATTCTTGTATTCATTCCTATTGTAAGATTTCAGACTTGCAAGCCCTCTTCCCACATATCGATTTCCACTATGTCAGTTCTAACTCTTGCACCACATCATATTATATAATTATTGTTTTAATCTTTACCTATGTGGTTTTGCATTTCAGAGTCATATCAAATTCACCTCTACCCCATGAATTACCCATTTACTAACAACAATCTTAATCCTGAGGCTTAAAGTTATGTGTATTAAACTTAAGTAGTAAGCAGTTTATTGAATTATTGAATTCCTTTAAATATATTTGTATTTATCTTATATTCTATGTATATCAAAGTTAAGTTTAGCTTTCGCTTTTTTCCAACAGAAGCATAAATGTCTGGAAGTTTATTTAATACCTTTTTTTTCTTCAGATTTTCATTAATTTTGCTGGCCACAATATTTTTGTCTCAATATTAGAGCTTTTGATGTTTTGATAAATAGTATTCCAAGACCTTTCATTTTTCATCATAGTTTTTCTTATAATATGGCTCATATTTTGTTCCATTTTTTTCATTCTTTATAGTTTCTTTTATTACTCTTTTGTCTCTTGTGACTTTTCTGGCTTCCCCTTGACCAATTCCAATTTTCAAAGTGTCATTTTCTTAATTCTGTTCATCTCCTTTTATAGTTGTTTGAATTTTCTTTCTTAATCTTATTGTTCTCGGATTTTTTTTTCTATATATTAGTTTTTCTTCAATCTCTGTCATTTGACTTTTTAAAGTCTTTTTTGAGGAGTACAATGAATTCTTCATGGGTTTGTAGGCATTTCACATTACTTGGGGAAGTTGAGCCTCTTTTTTCAACTTAAGCATTCTGTCTTGAAGATAAACTTGGATCTTCCCTATGCAGATAATCTTTTCTAAGATTGGGTTCTTTCTCCTTTGCTTGTTTTTTTTTTTTTTTTTTTTTTTTTTGGTGTTCCTCTGTTGGTACACAGATATTTTATATATCTGCACTAGCTGATCAATTTCAAATAGTGCAGGTGTCCACAAAAAAAATTCAGAAAACTGAAAAAAAAAGCTTCACATGTGGAAAGGTAGGACACTTCAAGGCCCAATGCCACCAGAGAGATAAGAATAACTGACTTCAAACTGTGTGTGCTGAATGTGGAAGAGGCTTCCACTGGACTAATTAGTGCATCTCTCTAAATCACAGAAAGGAAATGGTCAAAGGGACCGAATCCCCAGGCCCCAACAACAACAATGAGGAATGATGTATGGCATGAGACCCCCTCAGGGAATGAGCCCACCATCCTTAGAGGAACAGCATGCACAAATGCCAGAAGAAGACAATTCGATGCAGAAGATCATATCCAGGTAATCATAGTAACCCTTTATGCTCAAAAAGAGAACAAAATCCCCCCAGGATGCCCCAGATATGTTATTAAAATTCAACAAATACCTCCTTTACCTATTGGATCAGGACTATAACTTTTTCTCCACTGCCTAGTGGATATTCAGCAGGTGTGACAAAAAATGTCTGTTGGGGAGAGAAGAAAAACTATTGTGTGTACGAGCAGTAAATGTGAGCACATAAAACACAACCATAAAAGTAGAGAATTGTGCTGCACAAGCTTTAGTATTACATCAAACACAATTAGAAGGATGTATAGTAAGAACAGAAGAAATTTATTGGCATCAAGTTATTACAGGTACATGACCTATATTACCATTGTACATTTCCACATTTACCATGCTGCACAAGAAAAATCAAATAGAAAAGGATAAAAAGAAAAAAAAAAAAAAACAAGCAAACAAGAACAACAAAGGGGAAAATACTCTGCTGTGATTCACATTCAGTCCTCATAGTCCTCTCTCTACATACAGCTGGCTCTCTCTATCACAAGGTGATTGCACTTGGCCTGAATCACCTCAGTGTTGAAAAGAGCCAAGTGCATCACAGTTGATGAGATTGACACTCTTCTTACAAAAGTTTGCTGGAATAATGTACTTGAAATGTTCTAATTTTTTTTTACTTTTAAAATGGCCTCTATACCATTTTGAGTATATCCCTGCTCTCCTGAACCATAGCATACAAAATAACTTTATTCTATTTTAAATATTTGATTAGTTCTTTCTTATTCTAAACCTAACAGTGCCTCCAGATTTTATACCATTAAATTGTGCCTGATGACATTCAAACCTACTTTGTGCTTTACAATTTTGTAATTTTTCTAGGACAAAGAATCCCACTCCTATTCATTTCTTCTTTAGATTCCTTGAATAATGGACTTTTGGTTTCTCTTCTAAAGTTTTGTTATCCAGCCATTTCCATTCATCTGCCTTTCTTCTCTGCCCCCCCCCTTTTTTTTTACTATCATCAAAGAGTTTTGATGAAGACTGTGTCTTGATATAATTTGCCACATAGTAATGGGGAACTCTTTGGACTTCTATTTTTTCCCCAAGTCGCTCTACTCCAAATCTTCAACAATCTGCTAATTTTCAAATCTCAATCTTTTTTTTTGTCTTTGTACTTCCTTAAAATTATATCCCTTTGGATGCAATAGACTTTTCCTTCTATATACTGATTTTCTCCATCTAATAAATTCCTGCCCCTGTCCCCTTCGGGTACCTCTAATACTGAATTGTACACTTCTCATTTCTCTAAAGTGGATCACCTTTTATTTCCCACTGAAGAATGGTGAGTGACCTCTAGCACTTTATCCCCTGTAATCTCTGTCTACGAGATTTTTCCTTCAATCTCACCAGAGCGATCATACATCCCTCTGGATGTATGAATGTCTTTCTGCAGAAGATGTCTAAATCTATATGTCCAAGCAACATCACTTGAGTTACAGATCCAAGCAATCAATTACTTAACATGAATCTCACACTCAACATATTCTAATTAACTTCCTTTTAAAATCTCTCTTAGTTTTGCTCCTTTTATTGAAGATATTGCCTTCAGTTCAGTCAAAAAACTCTCTGAATCCAGAGTCATTTATCATTCTTCTTTCTCCCTCACTTTTATGTGTCTTCATATTACTTGCTGTATTTTGTCACTTCTACCCCTAAATATCTCAGGCATTTACACCTTTCTCTTCACCCATATGAACATTTCTTATCCTGGTTTAAAGTCTTGTTGCTTCTTGTTTGGAATATTTAACTAATATTGTTTTTCTAAAAAGCATTGTTATTGGTAACTATTATCAATATTTCTCCAAGTTTTGCTCCTTTCTTGCATAAATCTCCACACACTTTATGAAACATAATTATTTTACAGCACTAAATTAAAAAGGAAAAGGGGAAAAACCATTAGTCTAATAGTCAAAGCATTGAAAAATGTTGAAAATTATAGGCAATATTCAAACCTCTTTTATCTCTCACATCTGCAAAGCAGTGAGTGGAGGGAGTCTCTTATCTCATTTCTTCTTTGGATCATTCTTGTTCTTTCAAGTTTGCTAAATTATTTTCATTACATAGCAGAAAATAGATAAAAATTCCTATTGATGTATCAGGAGGATTTCTCATCTATGCTTGTAAATTCGGAGTAAGTTGTAGCGACACCTTGGTAGGCAATGTAAATTATTTGGGGTTAAAGATTTTTTCTTCCTTGGATTACATTATTTGGTAGTTGGCAGATAGTCCATATTGCATTTTACCTGGTTATACTTTGGAATGGTGGATACTGAGAAAAATCAGTTATCTCTTTAGAAATCTTTCCTGCATGGGGAAAAAAATCATTATCAAAACAATCATTAAAAGCAATCTTAGCTTACTGATTTACAAATTTGGGCTTTCATTTTCCTTGGAAATATGTTTCATTTCTATCTTTCAAAAAGTTTCTTTTTGGCAGAAAGTAGATTAAACTAGTAGAAGAAAAAACCTTGTCAAGAATGAACAATTTACTATGACAGAATACACATAGGAAAAGATAAATATTCCTTGCAAGGAAAATTTCACATAAAAGAAAACCAGTATTTAGGGTCAGAAGGAAAACACTCAGGAGGAGGGAAAGGGGAAAAGAGAAAATATAATTTGTGGAAAATAAGATGGCAGGAAATAGAGAGTTAGTCGTTTTAACTGTGAATGTGAATCTCCCATAAAATGGAAGCAGATAGCAGACTGGATTAAAAACCAGAATCCTATGATAATGTTGTTTACAAGAAACACATTTAAAGCAGAGTGATACATACAAAGTAAAGTTAAAATGTTGGAACACAATCTACTACGCTTCAGCTGTTGTAAAAATCAACAAAAATGAGAAACAAATAAAGAAACCAAAACAGGGGTACCAATCCTGATCTCAGATAAAACAAAAACAAAAACAAATCTAATTAAAAGAGATAATGAAGGAAACTACATTTTGATAAAGTAATATCAAGACTAAACATAGATGCACTATGCGGTATAGCATGCAGATTCCTAGAGGAGAAGTTAGAGAACTGCAAGAAGAAATAGCAAAACTATACTAGTGGGAGATCTCAGCATTGCTCTACCAAAACTAGATAAATTGAACCACAAAATAAATAAGAAAAAAGTTAAGGAGGTAAATAGAATTTTAGAAAAGTTACATATGATAAAAAATTGAATGGCAACAGAAAGTTATGTACTTTTTTTCTCAATAGTATGTGGAACCAAAAAAAAAAAAATTGACTTTTATAAGGTATAAAAACCTCAAATTCAAATGCAGAAAGTTAGAAGTACTATATGCATTTTTTCCAAATTATGATGCAATGAAAATTAGATAAAGATTGATGCAGAAATCTTAAATAAAACATTAGCAAAAAGATTACAGCAAATTATCACCAGGATAATACAACATGACCAAGTAAGATCTATACCAGGAATGCAGGGCTGGCTCAATATTAGAAAAACTATTAGCATAATTGCTTGGATCCATAACCAAACTAACAGAAATCATATGAGTATTTCAATAGATGCAGAAAAGGCATTTGACAAAAACCAAAACTTATTCCTATTAAAAACAGTAGAGAGTATAGGAAGAAATGCAGTTTTCCTTAAAATGACCACTAGCAACTATTTAAAACCATCAGCAAGCGTCATATGTAATGGGGATAAACTAGAAGTAATCTCAATAAAATCAGGAAGGAAACAAAGTTGCCACTATCCACATTACTATTCAATGTTTTATTAGAATGGTTAGCTTTAGCAATGAGAAGAAAAACAAATTAAAGAATTAGAATAGGTAATGAGTAAACACAAGAATCACTCTTTGCATCTGCTATGATGTTATACATCTCTAGGTATTCTAGAAAATCACCTAAAAACTACCAGAAACAATGAACAATTTTAGCAAAATTGTAGGATACAAAATAAATCTATATAAATCATTAGCCTTTCTTTGTTACCAACAAAGTCCAGCAACAAGAGACACAAGACATTCTATTTAAAATAAGTGTCAAACAGTACTATGATGATCAATTCTGACGGACATGGCCCTCTTCAACAAGGAGACGAACTAAATCAGTTCCAATAGAGCAGTAATGAACTAAACCAGCTACACCCAGTGAAACAACTCTGGGAGATAAGTATGAACCACTATATAGAATTCCCAATCCCTCCATTTTTGTCCACCTGCATTTTTGATTTTCTTCACAGGCTGATTGTACACTATTTCAAAGTCTGAATCTTTTTGTACAGCATAATAACTGCTTGGACATGTATACATATATTTAACTTGTTCTTTAACATATTTAACATGTATTGATCAACCTGCCATCTGGGGGAAGGGGTGGGGGGAAAGAGGGGAAAAGTTGGAACAAGAGGTTTTGCAGTTGTCAATGCTGAAATATTACCCATGCATATATCTTGTAAATAAAAAGGTATAAGAAAATAAAATAGGACTTCCGGCCAAGATGGCGGAGAGGAGGCATACAATTGTGTAAGCTCCACGTTTTCTCTCAGAATCCATTTCATCACAAGCCTCTGAATTAATGCTTGACTGAAAAAAAAAAAAAAAAACCAACAAATAGTAACCAAGAGAAGACATCCTTGAACTTCATCAGGAAAGGTCTGTTTTTGCTCGAGGACGAGGATGGTTTTAGATTGAGCACAGGCTGAGGGCAGGCAGTGGCAGCCAGAACACAGGAGGCAGCTCACAGCCGAGCAGACCGGAGCGGGGTGGGGTGTGATCTAAAGCTGTCTCTGAGGGGGGAGCTTTGCATACAGAATTAGATACTTTGCCCTGGCAGCAAGTCAGGAGCACAGCAGAGAAGCTAAATACACCAGGGGGTGAAGAATACAACCCGGAACAGCTGGAGTCTCTCAGGACATGGCCACCCCTTCCCCACAGTGTCTCAGCACACTCTCGGAGTCTCAGAGCGCAATCACAGCACAGTCCTGCTAGTTCCTCGCTGCTACCACCACAGTCTGTAGAGGAAGCTTGGTAACACCACACAGACCCTCCCCCCCAAAAAAGCAGACTCCATTTAGGGTTTCTTTTCGTTTTTTTTTTTTTTCTTTTTGCTAGTTTGTCTTTGATTCTTCTCTGAAAAAATGAGCAAAAAATTGAAAAGGACCTTAACACTTGACAGCTTCTATATGGATAGAGAGCAGACTCTAAACCCTGCGGAGACTAAAAACAGATTGTCTCCAGGTGAATCCCCAAAGGAGGAGATCATCTGTTCCTCAGTACAGATGAATCTCATAGAAGAATTTAAAAAGGCTCTCACAAGAGAGCTAGAAGAAAAATAGGAAAGGGAGAGGGAGGGAGGCTTGGCAAGAGAGTCTGGAGAAGTCATCCCACTCATTTAAAGAGAGACTGGATAAAGAAATAAAATCCTTGAAAGATAGGCTTAGTGAACTGGAAACAGAAAATAGCTCCCTAGAAAAATAAAATTGGCAAAATGGAAAAAAAAATTCCATACAACAAAAGAACTCAATTGGACAATTAGAAAAAGATTTTTAAAAAGTGAGTGAAGAAAATACTTCATTGAAAATCAGAATTGAGGGACTTCCGGTTAAGATGGCGGAGAGGAGGCTCACAGCTGCATAAGCTCCACGCTTTCTCTCATTATCCACTTCATTACAAGCCTCTGAATTAATGCTTGACTGAAAAAAACCCACATATAGTTACCAAGAGAAGCCATCCTTGAGATTCGCCAAGAAAGGTCTGTCTTTACTGGAGGGCTGGGACGGTTTTAGATCGGGCGCAGGCGGCGGGCAGCAGCAGGGAGAGCACGGGAGCAGACTGGAGAGGGGGTGGGGAGTGATCGCAGCCGTCTCTGCGAGGAGAGCTTCGCTACAGGTTTGGATACTTTGCTCCGGCAGCAAGTCAGCAGCCCAGCAGAGAAGCTAAAAACACTGGGGCTGAAGAATACAACCCCAAACAGCTGGAGTCTCTCGGGACCTGGCTACCCCCCCTTCCCCCTCCACAGTGACTCAGCACGCTCTGGGATCTCAGAGCGCAGGCGCAACACAGTCCTGCTAGTGCCTCACTGCTGCCCCCCACAGTCTGGAGAGGAAGCTCGGTAACACACACAGCCCCTCCCCCAAAGAAAGACTCCAGTTTTTTCTGTTTTTCTTTGCTAGTTTGTCTCTGATTATTAGACAGAATGAGCAAGAAGCTAAAGAGGACATTAACCCTTGACAGCTTCTATACAAATAGAGAGCAGACTCTAAATCCTGAGGAGACTAAAAACAGACAGTCTCCAGGTGAATCCCCACAGGAGGAGATCATCTGTTCCTCAGCACAGATGAACCTCATAGAAGTAATTTAAAAAGCTCTCACAAGGGAGCTAGAAGAAAAATGGGAAAAGCAGAGTGAGGCTTGGCAAAAGAGCCTGGAGAAGTCAGTTAAAGAGAGAGTGGATAAAGAAGTAAAATCCTTGAAAAATAGGATTGGTGAACTGGAAACAGAAAATAGCTCTCTAAAAAACAAAATTGGCGAAATGGAAAAAAATTCCACAGAACAAAAGAACTCAATTGGACAATTAGAAAAAGATCTTAAAAAACTGAGCGAAGAAAATACTTCACTGAAAATCAGGGTCGAACAAATGGAATTGAATGACTCGAGGAGACAAGAAGAATCAGTCAAGCAAATCCAAAAAAATCAAACAATGGAAAACAATGTGAAATACCTTCTGGGGAAGACATCAGACCTGGAAAACAGATCCAGGAGAGACAATCTGAGAATAATTGGACTCCCAGAAAAGAATGATGAAAAAAAGAGCCTGGACACAATTTTCCAGGAAATTATCAAAGAGAACTGCCCAGAAGTCATAGGAACAGAGGAAAAAATAAACATTGAAAGGATTCATCGATCACCCACTGAAAAGGATCCTAAAATCAAAACACCAAGGAATATAGTGGCCAAATGCCAGAACCCTCAGATGAAGGAAAAAATATTGCAAGCGGCTAGAAAAACCCAATTCAAGTATCAAGGAGCCCCACAATAAGGATCACCCAGGATCTGGCAGCATCCACATTAAAAGATCGAAGGGCCTGGAATATGATATTCCGAAAGGCTAAGGAACTTGGTATGCAACCAAAAATAACTTACCCAGCGAGAATGAGCATCTTTTTCCAGGGAAGAAGATGGACATTCAACGAAGTAAGCGAATTTTATCTATTTCTGATGAAAAAGCCAGAACTTAACAAAAAGTTTGATCTACAAATATAGAACTCAAGAGAAATCTAAAAAGGTAAAGATTAATCTTGAGAACTATATTTTACCTATATAGATGTATAAAGAATACATGTATACCTTGTTCTAGAAATTGATGTGGAAAGGACATTGTACCAGAAAAAGGGTAAAGTGGGGGTAGTACATCTCATGAAGAGGCATAGGAAACCTATTATATCTGAGAGAAAGAATGGAGGGGGATGAATATAGTGGGTATCTTACTGCCTTCAGAATTGGCTTTAAGTGAAAAATCTTAAGACATATTCAATCTATGGTGAAACTTCTCCCACCTCATTGAAAAGTGAGAAGGGAAAAGTGAAAAGGGAAGGAATAAGCTAAGAGGAAGGGAATACGGAAACTGGGAGGGAAAGGGGTAAGATAGGGGGAGGAATTCTAAGGGGGGGAGGGATACTAAAAAGGGAGAGCTGTGAGAAGCAAGTGGTGCTCACAAGCTTAATACTGGGAAGGGGGGGAAAGGGGAAAGAAGGGAGAAAAGCATAAACCGGGGTTAACAAGATGGCAAGTAATACAGAATTGGTCATTCTAACCATAAATGTGAACGGGGTAAACTCCCCCATAAAGAGGAAGTGGTTAGCAGAATGGATTAAAAGCCAGAATCCTACAATATGTTGTTTACAGGAAACACACCTGAAGCGGGGAGATACATGCAGGTTAAAGGTAAAAGGTTGGAGCAAAATCTACTATGCTTCAGGTGGAGTCAAAAAAGCAGGGGTAACCATCCTGATCTCAGATCAAGCTAAAGCAAAAATTGATCTAATTAAAAGAGATAAGGAAGGGCACTATATCTTGCTAAAGGGTAGCATGGATAATGAAGCACTATCTATATTAAACATATATGCACCAAGTGGGGTAGCATCTAAATTCTTAAAAGAGAAACTAAGAGAGCTGCAAGAAGAAATAGACAGTAAAACTATAATAGTGGGAGATCTTAACCTTGCACTCTCAGAATTAGATAAATCAAACCACAAAATAAATAAGAAAGAAGTCAAAGAGGTAAATAGAATACTAGAAAAGTTAGATATGATAGATCTCTGGAGAAAATGTAATGGAGACAGAAAGGAATACACTTTCTTTTCAGCAGTTCATGGAACCTATACAAAAATTGACCATATATTAGGACATAAAAACCTCAAACTCAAATGCAGTAAGGCAGAAATAGTAAATGCATCCTTTTCAGACCACGATGCAATGAAAATTACATTCAACAAAAAACCAGGGGGAAGTAGACCAAAAAATAATTGGAAACTAAATAATCTCATACTAAAGAATGATTGGGTGAAACAGCAAATCATAGACATAATTAATAACTTCACACAAGAAAACAATAATAATGAGACATCATAGCAAAATGTATGGGATGCAGCCAAAGTGGTAATAAGGGGAAATTTCATATCTCTAGAGGCCTATTTGTATAAAATAGAGAAAGAGAAGATCAATGAATTGGGTTTGCAACTAAAAATGCTAGAAAAGGAACAAATTAAAACCCCCCAGTCAAACACTAAACTTGAAATTTTAAAAATAAAAGGAGAGATCAATAAAATTGAAAGTAAAAAAACTATTGAATTGATTAATAAAACTAAGAGTTGATTCTATGAAAAAACCAACAAAATAGACAAACCCTTAGTAAATCTGATTAAAAAAAGGAAAGAGGAAAATCAAATTGTTAGTCTTAAAAATGAAAAGGGAGAACACACCAGTAACGAAGAGGAAATTAGAGCAATAATTAGGAGTTACTTTGCTCAACTTTATGCCAATAAATTCGACAACTTAAATGAAATAGAAAAATACCTCCAAAAGTATAGCTTGCCCAAACTAACAGAGGAAGAAGTAAATATCCTAAACAGTCCCATCTCAGAAAAAGAAATAGAACAAACTATCAATCAACTCCCTAAGAAAAAATCCCCAGGACCAGATGGATTTACATGTGAATTCTACCAAACATTTAAAGAACAATTAACTCCAATGCTAAATAAAGTATTTGAAAAAATAGGGATTGAAGGAGTCCTACCAAACTCCTTTTATGACACAGATGTGGTACTGATACCTAAACCAGGTAGGCTGAAAACAGAGAAAGAAAATTATAGACCAATCTCCCTAATGAATATTGATGCTAAAATCTTAAATAAAATATTAGCAAAAAGATTACAGAAAATCATCCCCAGGATAATACATTATGACCAAGTAGGATTTATACCAGGAATGCAGGGCTGGTTCAATGTTAGGAAAACTATTAGCATAATTGACTATATCAATAACCAAACAAACAAAAACCATATGATCATCTCAATAGATGCAGAAAAAGCATTTGATAAAATCCAACATCCATTCCTAATAAAAACACTTGAGAGCAGAGGAATTAATGGACTTTTCCTTAAAATAGTCAGGAGCATATATTTAAAATCATCAGTAAGCATCATATGTAATGGAGAAAAACTGGAACCTTTCCCAATAAGTTCTGGAGTGAAGCAAGGTTGCCCTCTATCACCATTATTATTTAATATCATATTAGAAACACTAGCTTCGGCAATAAGAGTCGAGAAAGATATTAAAGGAATTAGAGTAGGCAATGAAGAAACCAAACTATCACTCTTTGCAGATGATATGATGGTATACCTAGAGAACCCAAGAGATTCTACTAAAAAGCTATTAGAAATAATTCATAATTTTAGCAAAGTAGCTGGCTACAAAATAAATCCCCATAAATCCTCAGCATTTTTATATATCTCCAACAAAACTCAACAGCAAGAGATACAAAGAGAAATTCCATTCAGAATAACTGTTGATACCATAAAATATTTGGGAATCTATCTACCAAAGGAAAGTCAGGAATTATATGAGCAAAATTATAAAAAAGTCTCCACACAAATAAAGTCAGACTTAATAATTGGAAAAATATTAAGTGCTCTTGGATTGGCCGAGCAAACATAATAAAGATGACAATACTCCCTAAACTAATCTATTTATTTAGTGCTATACCAATCAGACTTCCAAGAAAATATTTTAATGATTTAGAAAAAATAATAACAAAATTCATATGGAACAATAAAAAGTCGAGAATCTCAAGGGAATTAATGGAAAAAAAAATCAAATGAAGGTGGCCTAGCTGTACCTGATCTAAAATTATATTATAAAGCAGCAGTCACCAAAACCATTTGGTATTGGCTAAGAAATAGATTAGTGGATCAGTGGAAAAGGATAGGTTCACAAGACAGAAGAGTCAACTATAGCAATCTAGTGTTTGACAAACCCAAAGCCCCTAACTTCTGGGAAAAGAATTCATTATTTGATAAAAACTGCTGGGATAATTGGAAATTAGTATGGCAGAAATTAGGCATGGACCCACACTTAACACCATATACCAAGATAAGATCAAAATGGGTCCATGACCTAGGCATAAAGAACGAGATTATAAATAAATTAGAGGAACATAGAATAGTTTATCTCTCAGACTTGTGGAGGAGAAAGAAATTTGTGGCCAAAGATGAACTAGAGACCATTACTGATCACAAAATAGAAAATTTTGATTACATCAAATTAAAAAGCCTTTGTACAAACAAAACTAATGCAAACAAGATTAGAAGGGAAGCAACAAACTGGAAAAACATCTTCACAGTTAAAGGTTCTGATAAAGGCCTCATTTCCAAAATATATAGAGAACTGACTCAAATTTATAAGAAATCAAGCCATTCTCCAATTGATAAATGGTCAAAGGATATGAACAGACAATTTTCAGAGGATGAAATTGAAACTATTACCACTCATATGAAAGAGTGTTCCAAATCATTATTTATCATAGAAATGCAAATTAAGACAACTCTGAGATACCACTACACACCTGTCAGATTGGCTAAGATGACAGGAAAAAATAATGATGAATGTTGGAGGGGATGCGGGAAAACTGGGACACTAATGCATTGTTGGTGGAGTTGTGATGGAATCCAACCATTCTGGAGAGCAATCAGGAATTATGCCCAAAAAATTATCAAATTGTGCATACCCTTTGATCCAGCAGTGTTTCTATTGGGCTTATATCCCAAAGAAATACTAAAGAAGGGAAAGCGACCTGTATGTGCCAAAATGTTTGTAGCAGCCCTATTTGTAGTGGCTAGAAACTGGAAAATGAATGGATGCCCATCAATTGGAGAATGGCTGGGTAAATTGTGGTATATGAATGTTATGGAATATTATTGTTCTATAAGAAATGACCAGCAGGATGAATACAGAGAGGACTGGTGAGACTTACATGAACTGATGCTAAGTGAAATGAGCAGAACCAGGAGATCATTGTACACTTTGACAACGATATTGTATGAGGACATATTTTGATGGAAGTGGATTTCTTTGACAAAGAGACCTAAGTAAGTTTCAATTGATAAATGACGGACAAAAGCAACTACACCCAAAGAACGAACACTGGGAAAGGAATGTGAACTATCTGCATTTTAGTTTTTCTTCCCGGGTTATTTATACCTTCTGAATCCAATTCTCCCTATGCAACAAGAGAACTGTTCGGTTCTGCAAACATATATTGTATCTAGGATATACTGCAACATATCCAACATATAAAGGACTGCTTGCCATCTAGGGGAGGGGGTGGAGGGAGGGAGGGGAAAAAAATCGGAAAAGAAACGAGTGCAAGGGATAATGTTGTCAATATAAAGTAATCATTAAATAAAAAATAAAAATTAAAAAAAAAGAAAATCAGAATTGAACAAATGGAATTGAATGACTTGAAGAGACAAGAAGAATCAGTCAAGCAAATCCAAAAAAAATCAAATAATGGAAAAGAATGTGAAGTAATTTCTGGGGAAAACAACAGACCTGGAAAACAGATCCAGGAGAGACAACCTGAGAATTATTGGACTCCCAGAAAAGTATGATGAAAAAAAAGAGCCTGAACACTATTTTCCAGGAAATTATCAAAGAGAACTGCCCAGAAGTCATAGAAACAGAAGGTACAATAGACATTGAAAGAATTCATCAATCATCTACTAAAAGGGATCCTAAAATCAAAACACCAAGAAATATAGTGGCCAAATGCCAGAAACCTCAGACGAAGGAAAAAATACTGCAAGCAGCTAGAAAAACCCAATTCAAGTATCAAGGAGCCACAATAAGGATCACCCAGGATCTAGCAGCATCCACATTAAAGGATTGAAGGGTCTGGATTATGATATTCCGAAAGGCTAAGGAACTTGGTATGCAATCAAAAATAACTTACCCAGCTAGAAGGAGCATCTTTTTCCAGGGAAGAAGATGGACATTCAACAAAGTAAGTGAATTTCACCTACTTTTGATGAAAAAGCTCAGAACATAACAAAAAGTTTGATCTACAAATAGAGAACTCAAGAGATATGTAAAAAGGTAAATATTAATCTTGGGAACTATATTTCTGCTATAAAGTTGTATAAAGAATACAGGTATACCTTGTTCTAGAAACTAGATGTGGAAAGGACATCGTACCAGAAAAAGGATAAAGTGGGGGTACTACATCTCATGAAAAGGCAAAGGAAACCTATTATATCTGAGAGAAAGAATGGAGGGGGATGAATATAGTGGGTATCTTACTGCCTTCAGAATTAGCTTTAAGAGAAAAATTTTAGACATATTCAATTCATGGTGAAGCTTCTCCCACCTCCTTGAAAAGTGAGAAGGGAAAAGTGAAAAAGGAAGGAATAAGCTAAGTGGAAGGGAATACAGAAACTGGGAGGGAAAGGGGTAAGATAGTGGGAGGAACTCAAAGGCAGAGGGAGAGATACTAAAAAGGGAGGGCTGTTGTTTTAAGTACAAGAGCCCATAACACCCATGAGAAACCTACATCTCATACCCAGACCAAAATAAGGCCAAAATGGGCACCTAATTTGGACATACAGAGTAATACCACAGGAAATTAGGAGAGCAATAGATAATTTACCTATCAGATCTTTGGGCAAAGGGGGAATTTAGGACCAGAGAGGAATTAGAGAACATAATGAAATGCAAAATGGACAACATTGGTTACATTAAATTATTTTTTTTTTGCACAAACAAAACCAGCAGAAATGTTTCTGATAAAGGTCTTATTTCTAAAATATATAAAGAACTCTGTCAAATTTCTCAGAATACATGTCATTCCCCAGTTAGTAAATAGTCAAAGTATATGAATACATAATTTTCAGATGGCAGAATTAAAGCTTTCTATAGTCTTATAAAAATGCTCTAAATCACTGATTGATTAGAAAAATGCAAATTAAAACATTAAATTATATTAAGTGAAATGATCCAATCATTCTGAAGAACAATTTGGAACCATGCACAAAGGACTATCAAAGTGTGCATACTCTTTGTCCCAGCAGTGCCACTACTGGATCTGTATCCCAAGGAAGTCAAAAAGGATCCACATGTGAAACAATGTTTAGAGCTACTCTTCTGTGGTAGCAAGGTATTGGAAAAAGAGTAGATGCCCATCAGTTGTGGAATGGCTGAAGAACCTGTGGAATATAAAAGACATGGCATATTATGGTTCTATAAAAAATGATGAAGAAGCTGATTTTAGAAAAGCCATGAAAGATTTACAAGAAGTGCAGCTAAGCAAAACAAGCAGAACCAGGAATACATTATATACCATTGTACAGTGAGAATGTGTGATGATCAGCTATGAAGCATTTGGTTCTTCTCAGTGGCTCAGTGATCTAAGGCAATCTCAATAGATTTTGGAAAAAGAATGCCATCTGCCTCCAGAAAAAGAACTATGGAGATTGAATATAAATCAGCATATGCTATGTTCGCACCTTTTTCCTGAATATGTGAGTTTGATCAGCAGTCTTCTAAAACAAAAGTTGACTATTTAATGCAGGCCATTTGATCACCTCTAATTCAAAAAATGCATGACATTCTAAGCTATTTCAGAGTTGGCACTTCTGTATTTCAGCTAATCATTATATGAAGGCAGTCTCAGTCAAACTGTAACCTGTTAAAGACCTTAGCTTAAAAAGGCCTAAGTCGCACATTTTAACCAGGATCATCTCCAGTCATCTTGGTTTACAACTTGCCACTGGACCCATATGACTCTGGAGGCGAAAATGAGGTAGATGTCTTTGTCATTTCTTTCTCAGTTAAGTCTAATTCACTTGCATGTCATTGTGTCACCTCCCTGATGACAGGGTCCTCTTCAAGAAGGAAGATCAAACAACAACAGAACAGGAGGCTTCTAACAATTCACATTACAGAAAATGGAAGATATTGATGGGAAATCTTGATTTAAAATGCTATCATTTTTACCTCACAATGAAAAACAAACCAACAAATAATGTGCTCAGAGTTGTCTGTGTTGACTTAAACCAGCTTTTTTTTTTTCAATATCGAAACTTTGGCCAAATATTTCCAGACCTCTTCTGATTTAGACTAGATTGCCTCTAAAGACTTAACATATAATATCCACTGATCACACTAATTAAAGCCAAATGTTAATATTTCAGATTAAAAATTGAAAATGATTTTAGATTTTTCCAGAAGCAATTACCATCGAATTGTCTCCTTTCAAAAACAGTTCATAGATAAGAAATTTAACCATAAGCTTAAATTATTCCATAAAAAGCCCTCAACTTCCAGTCATGTGGAGTTCTCATTTTAAGTATTTAGAAAATTGCAGAATTATAAAACATAATATATTTTCCCTTTTTCACATCTAGAAATATTTAATCTTCTACCTGCCCTGGCTCTTAAATATTATAGCTCAGTATAATCAGAGGATGAGAAGGGATCGAGAAAGGAGCTGTTAGCCTTATAAAGATCAGTTGGGTTGGCACTCTGAGAATTTTGTAATCATGTAACATTTGGCACATTTGGAATAGAGGTCTACATTACTGGTAGAAGATCAAAAAACCCTTGCTTCCTTTTCCTATGATTTCCAAATCTTCCTTAGAATTCTTCATGATAAGATTTTCTTTGTTAGAGTTTCAAGGATGAACTTCATAGTTCCCAAGAAAAGGCCATTTCTTCTTGCTACTGAAACTGCCCCTCAGAAAGGAGTTGCTTATTTTTTTGAAATTTTGAGTCATTTACTTCAGTGTATGTATGTATATATATAATTTTTTCCCCTTTTCCTCTCCCACTTTTTAATGAGGTGAGAGAAGTTTCTCTGTAAATCAAATATCTCTAATATTTTCTCATCGAACCAAATCTGATGAGAGAAAGATTCACACAATGTTCTTCCCTCTCCCTAAATTCCCTAAATATGTGAGAGGTTTCCTTTGCCTCATTGTGTAAAGGGCTGAAACTCTTAAAAGTTATGCTCGAATCAAACAAGTGAGCACTTAAGACTAATTATCTATTCGACAATGACTCTATTAGCATATGTCTGGAAAAATGGCCCTTCTCACCACTGGTGCTTACTCAATGTTTGGTGTATACAGATAATCATAGGCAAGGATTAGAGGGTGGGGTGAAACAAGCTAGGTTTCACTTTGAGACAGGACCAGGGGAAGAGAAGTTGGTGGCCAGCTTCATGGAGGTTTGTCTGTCTCCTTAACTTCTCCCTCTAAAGACTAAGGACTTTTAGTTATCCTGACTCTGACTGTTCCTGAGGCCTCCAGGAGAGATAACCTGAGGATCATTGGACTACCCGAAAATTACGATAAAAAAAGAGCCTAGATACTATTTTACAGGAAATCATCAAAAAGAACTGCCCAGAAATAACAAAACTGGAAGGTAAAATAGGCATTGAAAGAATTCATCGAACACCTTCTGAAAAAGACCCTAAAATAAAGACTCTGAGGAATATTGTGGCCAAACTTCAGAATTTTCAGACTAAAGAAAAATTTTACAAACAGCCAGAAAAAAACAGTTCAAATACCAAGGTGCCACAATAAGGGTCACAGAAGATCTGGCTGCCTTAACATTAAAGGATCGATGGGCCTGGAATCAGATATTCCAAAAGGCAAAAGAGCTTGGAATGCAGCCAAGAATAAACTACCCAGCTAAACTGAGTATTTTTTTTCCATGGAAGAAGATGGACATTTAGTGAAATAGAAGAATTCCATTTGTTTCTAAGGATAAAACCAGACTTAAACAAAAAATTTGATCTCCAACAACAGGACTCAAGAGAAGTAGAGAAAAATAAAAAGAACTCTTGAGAACTGTATTTCTTTTGTGGATATACATAAAAACTATATGTATAACTTAATTTTACCGATATAACATAAAAAAGGGAACTAGAAGTGGAAAGGGGATAGTGTCAGAAAAAGGGAAAAGGGGAGATAAAAAAGAGGGAAACTACATGCGACCATTAGGCAAAGGAAAGCTCTCATATCTGAGGGAACTTAGAGATGGGGAGGAACATCGTGTGAATCCTACTCTCATCAGAGTTGGCTCAAAGAGGAAACAATTGACATATTTGTTTTACAGAGATTCTTCTCTCACTTCATTAAAAAATGGGAGAGGAAAAGGGAAAAGGAAAAAGAGTAATAAGGGAGGAGTACAAGAAAGAGGAAGGAATTCAAAGGGAGGAGAGAGGGATACTAGAGAGGGAGAGCTGCATGACACAAGTGGGACCAATAAGTTTAATACCAGGAAGAAGGGAAGGAGGGTAAGAAAAAGGAAAGTATAATCTGGGGATATTAGGATTGCAGGAAATACAGAATTAGTAATTTTAACCGTAAATGTGAATGGGATGAACTCTCCCATAAAGAGGAGGCAGATAGCAGACAGAATCAAAAGTCAGAACCCTACAATATGTTGTTTATAGGAAACACATTTAAAACAGGGAGATACATACAGAGTAAAGATAAAAGGCTGGAGCAGAATCTATTATGCTTCAGGTGAAGTCAAAAAAGCAGGAGTAGCCATTCTTATCTCAGATCAAGCAAAAGCAAAAAGTGATCTAATTAAAAGAGATAAGGAAGGAAACCATATCTTGCTAAAGGGTACTATAGAAAATGAAGCAATATCAGTATTAAACATATATGCACCAAGTGGTATAGCATCTAACTTCCTAAAAGAGAAATTAAGAGTTTCAAGAAGAAATAGACAGCAAAACTATAATAATGGGAGATCTCAATCTTGCACTCTCAGATTTAGATAAATCAAATCACAAAACAAATAAGAAAGAAATTAAAGAGGTAAATAGAATATTAAAAAAAAATTAAGTATGGTAGATCTCTGAAGAAAACTGAATGGTAACAGAAAGGAGTATATTTTCTTCTCAGCAAGAGAGATTTTTAAAGAGATAACAGGCTTTTATCAATATGCACCATTACAAAGTATAACCAGTCAAAGTGCAATATGTCTACTTCCAAAGAATGCAAGCAAGAAAAGGTCTTTAGACCAAAAGAATTCATGTTGCCTACTTGTAGAAGTTAAACGTTATGAGAAAGCAAGGTGCCACAGCCACTTACTCCAAATTTACAAGCAAAGATGACAAATCCTTCTAATATTTCTGTAGGGATTTTTATTTACTTTATGCAATGTAATTCAAATACTTTAGCAAACTCTTACAAGGAAGAGATGAGAGAAGAGACTCCCTCTTCTCACTGCTTTGCAGATGTGAGAGATACAAGATGTTTGAACATTGCCTATAATTTTAAACTTTTTTCAATGCATTGACTATTACACTAATGGTTTTCCTTCTTTTCCTTTTTTCATTTAGTAATTTTTTAATTGCAAAATATTATTTTCCATAAAGTGTGTGGGGATTTATGCAAGGAAGGAGCAAAACTTGGATAACAATGCTTTTTAGAAAAGCAAAAAAAAAAAAAAAAAAAAAAAAAAAATTGAATGTTCCAAACAAGAGGTAACAACACTTTTAACCAGGATAAGAAATGTTCTTATGAGTAAAGAGAAAGTTATAAATGCCTGTGTGGGATGGCAACCCCTAACTCAAAATGACAACTCAGAGATTTCTCAAAGTGAAGATCAGAAGCTGTATTAGAATCTGGAGAGAAGTAGGCAGTCCGCTCACTGAGTTCTTCAGAGAGAAGAGGCCGATGATTACAGAGTTAGAAGCATTATGTAGTCATAGGAGGACATGACCCTCTTTCCTTATCTGGTTAATTTTCACTACCTGCTCCATGCTTGCTCAAGTGGAAGGTAGCAGGTTTACTAAATTCTAATCAAGTCCATATAGTTGACTTATTGAAAATATTTTTGCCTAAATTTAATGTGGTGAGCTTATTACAATGTTTGTAAATACTTGCTTGAGCTGATATGAGCACTCTATTGTAATGTACCTACAAAGAATTTCATTTTTCCCAAATCCATCAAACCTTCATAAACTAAAATTTATGTTATAGGTTCAATGAACCTTAGTTAATGATTTTATGAGAAACCACATAATCCCTCACAAAAAGGGTATTTAGAGGTAAGTAATAGATTAAGCCAGGGGGGTTAAAGATTTCTAAATAACTAAGGAGACTTGGCTTACCTCAGGTTTTCTCAATCAACAAATAGAGATAGCTAGTTTGGAGGCTTCTGGAATATCTCCAGGCCATTAAATAATTAGTCAGATTCTTCCCTAAGCATTTGAGTGAAGGTCAAAATGTTACCTCAGGTATTTTCTGCTAGAAAAGTAAATCATTGATCTTCTTCCCAAAGTCTTAATGACTAAATAGTTCCTTGGTCTGAGTCTTGAATTACCTAAATTTATTATTCTGAAAAGACCTCAGTTTTCCATTTCACTCATTCCATTTCATACCTGAGATATTTTAGGGATAGAGGTGCCAAAATATAGCAAATAATATGATGACATATAAAAGTGAGGGAGAAAGAAGGGCCAGAAATGATTCTGAATTCAGAGAGCTTTGTGACCAAACTGAAGGCAGTGTCTTCAATAAAAGAGCAAAACTGAGCGGAGAGAGATTTTGAAGGAAGATAATTTGGATGTGCTGAGGATGAGATACATGTTAAGTAAATGATTGGTTGGGTCTCAAACTCAAGAGATGCATGTTGTTTGGATATATAGATTTAGGTGTCTTCTGCAAAGAGACATTCTTTATACATCCAGAGGGACCTGATGAGATTGAGAGGAAAGAGCTTATAAACAGAGATAACAGAGGATAAATTGCTAGAGAATACTCAAAATCATTCAGTAGGAAATAAATATTTGTCCACTGTAGAGAAATGAGTAGTGTACAATTCAGTGTAAGGGGTACCAGGAGAGAGCAGAGTCAGGAAAATAACGAGTGGGGAAAATCAGTATATAGAAGGAAAAGTCTATTGCATCCAAGGGGATAGAATTTTAAGGAAGTACAAAGACTGAGAATAAGCTTAAGATTTGAAAATTAAATGATTGTTGAAGAATTTGGGTAGAATGACTCAGGGAAAAAATTGGAGTTCAAAGGGTTCCCCATTACTATATGGCAAATTATATCAAGACACAGTCTTCATCAAAACTCTTTGGTGACAGTAAAACAAAAATTGGAGGGGGGAGGCAGATGAGTGGAAATGGCTAGATAACAAAACTTTAGAAAAGAAATCAAAAGTCCATTATTGAAGGAATCTAAAGAAGAAATGAGTGGTAGTGGGATTCTTTGACCTAGAAAAATTGCAAAACAGGCATAAAGTGGGTTTGAATATCATCATACACAATTTAACAGGATAAAATCTAGAGGGATTGTTAGGCTTAGTATAAAAAAAGACTAATTGAATATTTAAAACAGAATAAAGTTCTTTTGTGTGATGTGGTTGTGGAGAGCAGGAATTTACTAAAATAGTGTAGAGGCTATCTTTTTTTTTAATATTTTATTTTATTTTATAACAACTTTACATTGACAGAATCCATGCTAGGGTAATTTCCCTTTACAACATTATCCCTTGCACTTGCTTCTGTTCCGATTTTCCCCTCCCTCCCTTTACCCCCTCCCCTAGATGGCAAGCAGTCCTATATATGTTAAATATGTTGCAGTTTATCCTAGATACAATATATGTGTGCAGAACCGAGCAGTTCTCTTGTTGCACAAGGAGAATTGGATTCAGAAGGTAAAAAACAACTCAGAAAGAAAAACAAAAATGCAAATAGTTCAGCTTCGTTTCCCAGTGTTCTTTCTTTGGGTGTAGCTGCTTCTGTCCATCATTTATCAATTGAAATTGAGTCTTTGTCAAAGAAATCCACTTCCATCAGGATACATCCTCATACAATATCGTTGTCAAAGTGTAAAGTGATCTCCTGGTTCTGCTTATTTCACTTAGCATCAGTTCATGTAAGTCTCTCCAAGCCTCTCTGTATTCATCCTGCTGGTCATTTCTTACAGAACAATAATATTCCATAACATTCATATACCACAATTTACCCAGCCATTCTCCAATTGATGGGCATCCATTTAATTTCCAGTTTCTAGCCACTACAAACAGGGCTTCCACAAACATTTTAGCACATACAGGTCCCTTTCCCTTCTTTAGTATTTCTTTGGGATATAAGCTCAATAGAAACAGTGCTGGATCAAAGGGTATGCACAATTTGGTAACTTTTTGGGCATAATTCCAGATTGCTCTCCAGAATGGTTGGATTTGTTCACAGTTCCACCAACAATGCATCAGTGTCCCAGTTTTCCCGCATCCCCTCCAACATTCATCATTATTTTTTCCTTTCATCTTAGCCAATCTGACAGATGTGTAGTGGTATCTCATGACCCGTCCCAGCAGGTCATCAAAGTGTGGGTCCTAAGGTGGACATTTGCCTGTAAGGCTATTGCCTGAAAAGGGATGGGGTTAGAAATGAGGAGGGAGATGACCTGAGGTAGAGCAAAGTCTCAGTTTATTGAATGAAGAGGGTCTAGTTTTATATGATTTCTGGGTGGGGGGTTGCAATGTAAAGAATGTCAGACCATAGGTGTGGCTGACATCCTGGGTAATGGAAATCTTCACACTATTCTAATCTGAACCAAAACCCATCTAGTACCAACAGGTCATTTGCTGAATCATAAAAGCAGTAAAAGACAAGAAACTTCCATCACAATTTTTGTGTAAATGTCTGAGGCACTCTGGAAAAAAGATATTTTCTTGTAGGGTTAATGCTTTTAGTAGTGCTGATTACAATGCAAGTTGTTAGCAGACCCCCAAGAATGTGTCCCTTAGTAGCTGTGATTTTATATTTTGCTATGTCTCCATTAACTTTATTTATTTATTAGGGGACTTCAAGGATTTGGGAGAATAGAAATGCCAAACCTAAAGTAGTAACTGATATCACTCTCACACTTTAAGGAGCAAGAATAGTTTGTTATTGTTACAATTACTGTTTACCTAAGGCTGAATATTCTAACCTAGTAACTTATTTAACCCAAAGGGAGTATGTGTTTCTTAAGTAGAGTGCATTACCATAGTTGGTGGGAAGGCTTCTCCCCACTGCTGAGAACAGTCTCAATGCTCTGGTGGGCTACAGTGGTTTGTTCCATGCTAATCCTGGGTCCATTCAATTTTACATCACATATCCAAAATGCATTTGATTTTTCTTCCTCATATAAGCATGTGTAAGAGACCTTCCTTTTCACATCTTTTGTCCTAGGGTAATCTGTACCTTATGATAATCCCTAAATCAATTCAAGAAATAAAACAAAGGAGAGAAGGCAGTAATCTATAAATCTTTTTTGTTTAAATTTCAATATAAGCTCTCAAATAGCATTACATTGCAATCGTCTATTAGACCTGAAATAGCCCGGGCAATAAAATTCAAGGTGGCCATAATAATTCATAATTTAGAAATAATTTATTTGTAACTGGGCTAGATGGTCTGCATGGCCAGGATGGACCTCCAGTAGGATTCTGGCATGGTTTCGTGCCCAACTGAAGTAGGGGCAGCCTTATAAGCATTCTTGTTCACTCTTGCTGGCACTTTTGACATTAAACAGTGACTCCACTTTACAGGAGGAAAGATACAATGGCAGATGTTTTAACATAGATAGGGATCAGGGTTAGGTGACCACCCTCATGGAACAGATATCCTTGGGAGCATTGTTGATCTGGTATTTTGAATTGCAAAAGAAGTCCCCCAATCTAGCTGAGCAGACCCTTCTCTGCGAGCCCCAGGCCCTTGAACCTAAGACTGAGGGAGGGGAGGGAAGGCCAGTCCTTTGTCCATTTCACTCCCGCCTTTTATGCTCATAGTTGTGACTCATCTGAGGCCAACCCGGAATAAGCCATCTTAAGAGCGAAAAGTTCCAGGGTCTTTATGCGATCCTGAATGTAAGAGATGAGGCACTTTCTAATGCCAGGAGCTATTAGGAGGAGGAAAAGGAACAAGCGTACTGGGCCTGTACCTCCTGAGGAGGGTGGTTAGCCAGTTACAGAATGACTGATTGAAGCCTCATGACTGGCCTCCCAGTCATCTAACTACTTATACAGGGAAGCAAGAGATTCCCTAATGACACCCAACTGATTTTGCATAGAATTAACAAGATTCTCCTAGTGCCATGCACAGACCCCTTGCTTCATGAACAGAGGATCTAACCCACGGCAGTTGTGTAACTTCTGCCGGGAGCCCACTGACTTTACCAGATGAGTAAGGAGATTCTCTAGGGTCCTAATGTCTGCATCGACCAGAGAACTAACAAGGCAAATGTAAGGCCAGAGAAATTGAGGCAAGACAGAAATCAGAGAGCTCCCAACCTTCTATCAATGGGAGAGTCTGATTGACTGGACAGAACCCTCATCTCAAAGTATCCAGTGGTGAATGTAAGTTCTCAATGACATGTATACACACGCACGGTACAACCACAGGGGTAAACCAAGGCAGGGGCAGGGGCAGAACATAGAACATGGGAACAGACTATGGATCTGGTTCTGACAGCGTGGTGGGAGACACTGGACATTCTGTTAGGAGCCAGCAACTCTGGACTCCCCCTTATCTTAAGTCTCACAATAACATTTTATAACCTTAGAGCAAGTGGCCCTCAGTCCTTAACGAACCAGAAAGGGGTTTGCAACTAAGGGGATCAGGCAGAACAGTTAAGGAAACTTGAGACAGAACAACTTAGGGAAACCGAGGCAGAACCAATTAGGGAAACTGAGTCAGGACAATTAAAGAGAACTGTGGCCCAACATTAAATAAAACTAGAAAAATGCGAGGACAAGTCTCTTCCTGATAACCCCCAGAGTTAACAGCAGTACCAAAGCTCCTTGTTACAAGCATATTAGGTCCTCTATAGTTCTGGGGCACCATCTCAGCCAGAGAATCCAGTTTGAGATGCGCAGTTCACTGTGAGTTAGGTCTGTGGTCATTAGTGCATTTAACTCAATCTCTGCTTACAGAGCAGCAGGGCCCAAGAGCTCAGACCCATTAGGAGGGGCAGATCTCTCCCAGGGAGAAGGGAGAGGCTTGGAGTAGCTCCATCTGTCCCCGCCCAGAGAAACAGACTGGGCTGCAGAAAGCATCAGATTGCACAGCAGATTATGCACAGTTAGACCATCAAGGCAGGCAAACCCCAAACTTTTAGATGCCAGATATCATACAAGTACTTTGAATACTGAGGTACTAATTAATGAACTGGGGTTACAGGACTGAAGAAAAACCGATCAGAGAGACTTCCGGTCCCAAGATAGGTGTCTGATTTCTAAAACTTTTCTAACCAAAATAATCTCCAAAACTAAGTCTGCCAGGGCAATTTCAACAAAATAAGGGATTCTAAAGCTAAAGCATCCAAATTCAATCTGAACTAGTGAGATAGGGGTGGGCCAGAAATGCCTACGGCAAAGTGAATAGGAGTTAGGAGTTCCCATTGTTTCAGGTATTTTGAAAAGAAAAATACACCAGTTTCCCCAACATTCTCTTTCCCCCCCTTTTTTTTTTCTTCATGGAAAAGAATTATCAAATGACCATTCCACATTTAAACCCCAAGAATGAATCAAAATCCCTATACATAACAGACTAGTACAGCAGCATTTCCTAAAAATCCCTCAAACATAACAGCAATAATTACACATTTTTAACAAATCCCATCCCAAATCTTAAACACAAAGTAATAGATGATCCAGGCAAGGTTCAACAGTCAGTCATCGACCATTCCCTAAGTCCCTCATATCAGTCCAAAGTACACTAGATACAGAGTCCAGCCCATGATTTCATTTTAAAACTGCTGCTTCAGGCTGTGAAGTGATAGGACACCCATGGAGAGAGTGGGTGTATTCATGCTGACAATCAAAACTGATCCAGGTTCCAAAAGCAAGACAAAAATTTGACCAAAATCTAGAACATAAACACAAATCTAACAAATAAAGATTAGATCAGTCTCAGATAGAAAGACTCAGTTCACCAGACTGCTGCAAAATATGAGGAGGCTAAAATACATTGTTTCCTATGTGAAGAGATGAGTTTGCTTTACAGACCAGCCAAACAGGTGCAGTCTCAAGTTGTAACATCAATGAGGTCTCACAGACCCCTGTTAATTGTCCTTTTATCATGTAAAAACCTTAAAGAAACAAAACACAAATATCCAGTAACAGACAGATGACCAGACCAATTACTTAGTTGTCCAAGCACTTAGCATACAATGATTACATATAACCAGACTGAAAACAGCAAGGCATGACATAATTGAATTGCATTAACAATTCTATTGACCATTGCTCTGATCATAGAGACCAGTTACAGAAGGAAAAAATGCAAGAACATAATTATAACGTAACATAAGCAATCAAAGCTCAACCTTCAGAACATACAGGATAAAATAGCCTTAACCCAGTTTTATTCCAATCAATCGTCCCACTACCTGTCAGAGGGTGGAGCTTTAAAACTCCCAAATAGCATTAACTAATTAACTATAAGCCCAAGAAATTTACCTCCAATAACAGATTCCATTAATCAAATTTCTGATAACTCCTAAACAAAGATTTACCCTAACCTTATGGTAATAACAGAAAGAAATTTTGTCTCAGTAAGTTCACAACTTAGAACAATTATCATCTCTAAGTAGATGTTATATGAGTGAATATTATACATACAAATCATTTTGCTTTTAAAATTCCCAATAGAGAGAAAAACATCCCAAATTGCACAGAAACATTTTCAGAAGGACAAAGAAAAAAACTATTATGTTCAGAGGCCCTTTAAGTAACCTCAGGATGACCCAATACAATCAATTGAAACTTATAAGAAAGACCCAATTCCACATAAAAGAATTCAAGAAGGTTTTCAATATAGCAATTAAACTTTTAGAAATATTCATGCCAAAGTATGGATCACATTTATGACCATATTTCTCAACCAAGAAAACCTTTATGTATCAAGAAACAAATATTCAATCAATTAACCTAAAAGTAAGCATGTCCTTAAATGCCACAGTTTGCTGCATTCGTCTTAATCAGATAAGGAAAAAAAAAAAAAAAAAAGGCAGGAACATACTTAGGGGGGTGAGGAGAGGAGAGGATTTCATGTGGCCATCCTTCCCCCATCCCTGTCTCCTAGAAAAAACTTCCCTCAGGTTCCCCACTCAATTTCCTACATGGGGATCCTTTTCAAGATTTAGCCCATCAGTTTCCCAACATCAGGTTTCTTCCCAAATCCATTCATTTCCAACTTTTTCTTTCTCCCTAGCTACATACTTGAACAATCTCCTTAAAGAATTTTCCTGCCCAGATACTCTTTTGCCCAGGTGGCAGAAAGCAGTGGAGGTGGGCAGCTCCCTCGCCCACCTCTTCCCCTACTCCCAAAAGTCTTTTCTTTCACCTTCCTAAAACCATGCAAACCTCCAATTGCCCCTACAAATCAGTCCTTCCTAAATGACCTGCATTTCCTCGTTCCTTTTTCCTTCAAAAACCTGTACGATTCATACTATAGTGAATAGCCACATGTCTAGAAGAGCTGGATTTAAAGTATAACTTATGTTAACAAATAACTCAGTGTATCTCAGAAGGTAACAAATTCTGAACCAAACTAATAGAGGACTCTTACAAATTCTTTTTTCCTTGTTCTAACTGAGTTTTATCTGGCATTAATTAGCATTTCCAGACAGAGTTTCCCAGCCCAGGCTAAATTGGAATTCTATTGTTCATTTTTTTTTCTTCCTTTTTAGTAAGAAAATTATCAATATTCAAACAAATTCCAAGATCTTATACTCAGAATAAACAAATCTAGCATGCAAAGGGTATAGCAAAATTATTTCTCACAATTTTTTTTTTCTTCAGAACCATCCCAAACTTCTTAATCAAATTACTTCTCTGCCTGAGTTTCAATAAGGTTTCATTGCCTGTTTCAAGGGGAAAAAAAAAAAAAAAAAAAAAAAAAAAAACTTTCCCATCCATTTAAAACAACCAATTCCATGTAGTACAACAGGTTAAAAAAGTTTAAAATCACAAGCAAATTTTCAAACAACCAACTGACAAATTTCTTAATCATTGTTCTTAAAACTTAACAAAGCTTTTAAATCAGCAAACAGACTAGGGGCTTTTTCCAGGACCTCTGCCCCCAGTGAGAAGTTTGTTGCACCTTGAATTCCCTTTTTCCCTTCCAGAATCCCAATGGGCTTCTGTGAACTTCCAAGCCCATTTAGTGCTTTACTCTGCCTTCACAGAGAATGCCTAGATATTCCATTCAAACTTCTTTTCTTTAAATGTTAGCATACTGCTCTTCCATATATATATTTTTAACTTTTCAAACTTTCAAATCCCTTTCAATCTATTTTTTTCTTTCTTTTTTTTTCCTTCCCTTCTCTCCCTTTTCTCCCTTTTTCTCACAGGCTGCTGCAGTCAACCAGAGACAGACAGAGGGAGAGAAAGATTTTTCAAATTCTTGATATTTTCCAAGCCTGCAACACAGAGGCTGAATTCTTATCTCTTACAAGGTTACTAACTTTTTAACACAGAACACAAAATACAAAGCAAACACATACAGAGACACATGCAGAGCTCCATTTTCACTTTACTTTTTTTTTTCCTACATCCTGTTGCTGCTTACGAATTAGAGCAACAGATTAAAAGTTAGAAATCACAATTTTATACTAAACACCATTGCAACTTTGTTAACAAAACTTTTAGACAGAAAAATCACACAGAACATACAGAACATACACCACAATCAACAGCAACCAACAAAACAGACAGACAAATCACACAGAACACACAGACCACACAGAACATGCAGACTAGTCTTCCAGAACCAGGTCAAGACTCTTACGATGGCGTCCCATGAAGAGCCAGCAAGGGTCACCATCAAACACTGCATCCAGCTAGACCCACTTGCTACAGATACAGTAGTACTCACCAGACCAGACAGGCGGCTGCAGGATAGTTAGGCAGCTGCAGCTGCAGGGGCCCCTCAAAATAACCAGAACTGGTTTTTGGAATGCTTTATGCCAATTTTGTACAGAATTCAAAATTTGGGTCTCACTCTCCTGGTCCACAGAAAAGAGATTACTGAATACTAGAGGCTGAGGAAGGCCTCTCGGTGGCCACCCCCTAGGATTCATAATCTCTTTTGCCCTCCAGGGAGAGGGACTGGACATCAGACCAGGCCAAAGGCTTATCTTGGGGGGAACTCTAATTGGGCTGAAATAGCCCAGGCAATGCAATTCAAGATGGCCATAGTAATTCATAATTTAGAAATAATTTATTTGTAACTGGCCTAGATGGTCTGCATGGCCAGGACAGACCTCCAGTAGGATTCTGGCATGGTTCCGTGTCCAACTGAAGTAGGGACAGCCTTATAAGCATTCTTGTTCATTTTGCTGGCACTTTGACATTAAACAGTGACTCGACTTTAGGAGGAAAGATACAATGGCAGATGTTTTAATATAGATAGGGATCAGGGTTAGGTGACCACCCTCATGGAAAAGATATCCTTGGGAGCATTGTTGATCTGGCATTTTGAATTGCAAAAGAAGTCCCCTAATCTAACTGAGCAGACCTTTCTCTGCGAGCCCCAGGCCCGAAGACTGAGGGAGGGGAGGGGAGGCCAGTCCTTTGTCCATTTCAGATCCAGCAAAGTGAGCCATGATTAGTTGAGTTCTGTCATAAGCTGGGGAAAGGATAGTGACTCTTTTCCAAAATAAATTTGTTGCATGCTCCCACTGGGGTGTATAAGACTCTAAACTGGAAAACAAGTTTCATGGATTGAAGTAATCAAGCAATGTTACAACAGGAGCAGAAAGCATGAGGAAAAAGAAAAATGGGGGCAGTAAGAGAAAAATGTTTCTTAACTGAGAATTACATAATATTATAGTGTGTTCCTTATTGCATGCTATCCTTTATAACCAGATAAGAATTGAATAAACCAGATAAATAACCAGAAATAAACGTTAGGCTAGAATCAAAGTCAGCCATAGTCCAAAGTGTTAAAAAGCAATTAATTGGGCCTCTGAGATTCAAAAACAAAACAAATATACACATACATATATGTATATGTGTATGCATATGTATGTGTATATATAGACACAGATATATGCACCCCCATGAGTGCATATACATATGTGTGCATGGTGTATATCTCTTTTTTAAAAATCTGATACAAAAAAATGGGGGCTGGGGAGTCAAGAACTCTCATTTACAATCAACATTAAGTTCGAAAATAGCTGGCATTGAGAGGTGTGTCACCACAGTAAGAGAAGTCATTCAAATGATTCATGCGATTGAAGGTAAGATGTCTAAAAGGTAAATGAGGAAGCAGGTAATGAAGGGTATTAGGAGAGAAGAAAAGAGTACAGGACATTTTTTAAGTTCTTCCCTGCATTTTCAGACCTACCAGTTCTTGAAGGTACATCCAATATTCTTCTTTTAGCTATAGATAGTGAAAACAAATGCTAAGGTATCCTCCTCTCTTCTGTACTCTCAGTAAGTTGCATGGTACAACCAAAGATTATTTAGACATATCATCTTAGGAGGACTTAAAAGTGGGAAATGAAGCGAGAACGGACACTAACCAGTAGCTGGTTTGATTTCACAATCAATGTCCCTGACCAGCAGGGTGTGCTCAAATTGAGCAGATCATTTCTTGTCTCTTCTCACTGCTGTCCAACCATTTGGCCAGGTCTCATCTTGCCATCCATTTTCACAGCTCATGGGTGTAATTGTAAATACATGGCCGGGCTTCATCGCTCCAACAGGTTTATTTTTGGCGCATTGTGGTACATTGGGCACTGGATGGAAAAGCTTAGGGATTTGCTGTCTGCACTAGCTTCAAATAACTGAAAAACCATTTGCATGGACATGCTTTTGAATGATGCTTTCCAACTCTCTGTCTTGAACTCCAGGTTTCACTTCATTGATTGCTTGTATGAGACACTTATAAATTGTCTGAACCAGTTTTCTTGCACTTCTCCAACAAAAATGTGTCATTCAGTTCTCCATGATAACATTTTGATGGTGAGATCCACATTAACAGTATCACCATCTTGTAAGGGTCTCCTGTCTGGAATTCCAGATGCAGACCAACCACTTCATTCACTGAAGTCCAGAGTAGCTTAAGAAAATTATAATAATTGAGTGGAGAAGGACAGCAATTTCTTGCTAAATGGATGACATGGTTTATTTCTTCAGCAGTTACACCTGGTTTAATCATCATTGCAGCAACATCCATGCTTTCATTACAAGGCTACCTCTTAGCACCATGCCTTCTAAAACTACAGAGGAAAATATTTTTCTTTGACGAGTGCCTTTGAGAGCCTGTTCAGATTTAGAAATTTCTAAAGGGTGATCGGCATAACCAGGCCTCTGAATATAAATTGGCACTGGCCTTGTTGGCATCAATGGATAAAGTGGTCTAAATTTACCAGTGTATTGATAAACTGCCCAAGGTATCTGTGCTAGTTTCATCTTCCAGAGTCCAAGAAAAAACTTCAAGTTTTGCTTTTTCTTCTTTAGCATTTTTGTGTAGTAACTTGTGAGTTGCTCAGCTTCTTTAAAACACTCCTGAGAAGAGATATAGGAACCCTGGGCGCCCAGCTTGGTACAGGTAGGGCACTGCAGATTGGACTCGCAGCTGGACTGTGCCACTTTGCACATCCAGGTTTCCACAGCCACCATGCTGCAGCTGCTCTATACCGCATCCCCACAAATACCACTGCTGCAGGGCCAAGTCTCCTAATATAAACTCTCACAACTGGTATTTAATAGCATCCTCCTTCCCTCCCACAGAGATTTGTCCAATTACAATATAAGCAAATGATATTCCAAAAAAAGAAACAGTAGCATCCTATGAAAAAGTACACTATGTCATGAATAAGAAGGGAAATGGCAATTAAACCTTTTGGATTTTCATTTCTTCCAAATTAAATGGCTAAGAAAGATAATACATGCTAATAGGCTGGGGAGGTATATGAAAATAAACTGACTTTATATATTGTTGGAGGAATTGAGAAAACTTCTGGAATTACATAAAATACATTATAAAAATGGTCATGGCATTTGAATTATTCAGAACTAAACAGAAAATTTAATCTACAAACACAGGACTCAAGAGAAGCATAGAAAGGTAAAGAGGAGAAAATACATATTATTGAAATGTTAAACTGTTTACATCAGTAACTCTTAAAAAATATACATTACTGGGGAAGACAGAGGTGGATATCTCATGGACAGATGGTGTGCTCATGAATGGACTCTGATGTGACAATATGAAATTAAAAGAAATTAAGGGGTGGAAAAAGTTCTGTGCTGGAAGAAGAGGAAAGAGGAGGTGCAATGAGACAAATTAGATTATATGAAGAGGCACAAAAGATCTATTTCCAGGGGGGAAAAGGGGTGGGGGTGAGAATTGCCTGAAACTTGATCTCATCTGTTTTGGCTCTAAGAGGAAATAACTTAATCATTCAATTGGATAAAGAAATTTATTTGCACCTCTAAAGAAGAGGAGAAAGAGGAAAGAAAGGGGAGGAGATGGATAGAAAAAAGGGCAAAAACACTATGAAAAATAGGTAAGAAAAAATGGGGGAGGATGATCAAAGATAAGATAGTAGGAGGAGTGGAATAAAAAATAACACTAAGAGAAAGGGGAAGGGGTGATAGGAGATAAGATAGTGGATGGAGTGGATAAAAAAAAACTACAAGGACAGGCTGAAAAGAGAGAACAAAAGTATATAGACAGAAGGAAATAGAATGGAGTGAATACAGAGCTGGTAATCATAAGTGGAAATGTGAATGGAATGAACTTTCCCATCAAAGGGAAACAAATAGCAAAGTGGATTAAAAAAACAATGTTACAGTATGTTGTTTACAAGAAACACATTTGAAACAGAGAAACACATAGATAGTGAAGGTAAAAGGGCTGAAATAGAATTTCTTATGCTTCAACTAAAGGAAAAATAAAGTAGAGGTAGCAATTCTGATCTCAGATCTTTAAAACAAAAATAGAAATAGATCTATTTAAAAGAGATTAAGAAGGAAAGTACTTCTTGGTAAAGGGTGCAATCAACAATGCAGTAGTAACACTATTAAATGTTATGCACTAAGTGATAGAGCATACAAATTCCTAAAGAAATTATTTAGTCATTTATAGAAAGAAATAGAGGGCAAAACTCATGGGGGACTTCCACCTCTCAGAATCAGACAAATCTAACCACAAATATAACTAACACAGGAATACACCTTTTGCTCTGCAGTACATGGCACTTGCATGAAAACTGACTATATATAATAGAGTATAAAAACCTCACAATCAAATGCAGAAAGGCACAAACAGTAAATGCTTCCTTTTCAGACCACAATGCAACCAAAGAAAATAACACAATGAGAAAACATTTCAAAACTTATCAGAGACAAAGAAGCTTGTAGGGGAAATTTTATATCTCTAAATAGCTACATGAATAACATAGAGAAAGAGGAAATCATTGAATTGGGTATGCAACTAAAAAAAGAAAAACTAGAAAGTGAACAAATTTAAAACCCCAAATTAAATACCAGATTAGAAATTCTGAAACACTGAGAGATTAATAAAATTAAAACTAAGAAAACTATTGAACTATATAAAAACTACGATTTGATTTTATGAAAAAAATCTTCAAAATAGACAAAAAATTTGATTAGAAAAAAAAAAGAAATCAAATTACCATCATTCAAAAATGAAAAGGATGAACTTACCACCAATGAAAAAGAAATTAAAGCAATAATTAGGAGCTATTTTGCCCAACTATATGACTGCAGCTCTGAGAAACTAATGAAAATGAATAAATATTTACAAAAATATAAATTTCCCTGATTAACAGAAGAGGAAATAAATTATGTAAATAATTCCATTTTAGAAAAAGAAGTTGGACAAGCCATTAATGAAATCTCTAAACAAGAATGCCTATTACCATCTCTATTATTCAACATTGTACTAAAAATGATGCCTTTTACAATAAGAACAAGAAATTAAAGGAATTAGAATAAGCAATGAGGAAATAAAATTGTTATTCTTTGCAGATAAGATGATGATATACTAAGGAATCCTAGCAACTCATACAAAAAACTAGTGGAAACAATTCACAGCATTAGCAAAGTTGTATCATATCAAATAAGTCCACAGAACGCATCAGCATTTCTATATATTACTGACAAAGCCCAGCAGCAAGAGATAGAAAGAGAAATTCCATTTAAAATAACTGTAGACAAAATAAAGTATTTGGGTGTAGAGGGCCACAGACAATGGGGAAATTGAATGAAATATAACACCATTCAGGCCAGAGGAAACCTGTTGACAATGTCTGATTCAGCTCTCATCTCCCCCTGGGGGCATCTCTGCCTTCCTGAGAAGTCAGGGTATGACAATCTGTGTTATACTTTGTTATGAGTTCAAATGTTGGAGTTCTTGTTCTTCTCAAGACACAGGGCTTAGAGGCTTAGAGCCCTCCGAATATCTCCAAATACAAAGGTTCTGTCCTTCAGCCTCTGCCTCTGCTTTCTTCAGCCTCCAACCAACACAGAGATGGAATGTCTCTCTTGTCTCCTTCTGGGGAGCCCAGCCACCAACTACAGTGGTGTGAGATGAAGATGAATCTGGTTGTCCACTGAACTCTCACTCGTAGCTTTATCCTCTGAAAGTTCTTCGTCCGCCACCAGCCAGCTAAGTGGAAAAAATGTATTCTGCCATAAATCCCTCATCGCTGGCCTTTTATCTGACTCTTCTGAGAGAATGGGATTATGGGTTTTCTCCCATAGTGCTCTCTGGCCCAACGAGCTTTAAGGGAGGTGTGGACTCCCTTGAAGTTAGAAAGTGTACTTTGTGAAGCTAGCATACTTGTGGACTCCAATGAGTAAAGGTGGGAACACAAGCCTTGTATTAATTAGTTCTACTTAGTACCTTGTTTCAGGTTCTGGCCAAAATCTTCTTGTAAGATTAGATCAACTCTAATTAGTTAGCAGTTAGTAAGGATTCCAACAGTACTTGATGCAGAGATCCTTGCAGTAAAGAAACATTTACATGATAATAGCAAGGTGCTTATAGTTAGCACATGCCCAGTGTGCTATAGTGATGTAATTGTACTATAGTTAGCACATGCTCAGTGTGCTGTAGTGATGTCGTTGTATTAAGGCATTTTAGACTGAGAGAACTTGGAATTAATGGACTCCTTATTTGACCATCCAAAAGGGTCTCTGCCTCTTCACTCCTCTTCTAAGTCCAAGGACATGAGCTGGTACCAAGATGCTCCAGAGACCTAGTCTGAATGGTACATTTGGGTGTCTATCTGCCAAGACAAAACCAATTACTATCTGAACACAATTATAAAACACTTTTTACACAAAAAAGACAGATTGAAACAATTGGAAAAATATCAATTGCTCGTGATTAGGCTGAGCTAAAAAAATGATGATTCTGCCTAAATTGATATACTTGTTCAGTGCCAATTAAACTGCCAAAATTATTTAATAGAACTAGAAAAAATAATAAAATTTATCTGAAAGAACAAAAGGTCAAGATTATCAAAGGCTTTAATGAGAAACAAATACAATGGATGGTGGCTTAGCAGTATCAAACCTACAATTAAATTATAAAGTAGTAGTCATCAAAATCATTTGTTATTGGCTAAGAAATAGAATGGTGCACCAGTGGAATAGATTAGAAGCATACAACATAATAATTATGGCTTAAAGTAATCTAGTAGTTGATAAATCCCTAAACTCCAGCTTCTGGAATAATAACTCACTATTTGACCAAAATTGCTGGAAAAAAATGGAAAATAATATGTCAGGAACTCAGCAGAGACCACCATCCATACCCCATAACAAAATAAAGTCAAAATGGGTAAATGTTTTGGGTATAAAGGATGATTTCCTAAACAAATTAGGAGAGTAAGACATAATTTACCTATCAGATCCTTGGAGAAGGGAGAAACTTATGACCAAAGAAGAATTAAAGAACATTTTGAAAGGTAAAATAGACAACTTTGATTGCATTATATTAAAAATTCTTGCACACTCAAACCCATCAGAAATAAGATTAAAAGGAAAATACAAAGGTGGGAAAAAATTTACAGTCAGCATTTCTGATAAAGTTTCATTTCTAAAATATAAAAAAAAAACTGTCAAATTTATAAAAATACGAATCATTTCCTAAATGATAAATGGTCAAATGACTTGAACAGATAATTTTCAGATGATGAAATTAGAGCCATACATAGTCATATGAAAAAGTGTTCTAAAATATTGATTAGAGAAATGAAAAGTAAAATAATTCTGAGGTACCACCTCACACCTCTCAATGGCAAAGGTAATGGGGAAATGATAAATATTGGAGGGAATGTTGGAAAACTGGGATACCAATGCATTGTTGGTGGTGTGGTGAAATGATCCAATCATTCTGAACCACAATCAGGAACTATGCCCAAAGGGTTATAAAACTGTGCATACTCTTTGACTCAGCAGTGTCACTACTGGGTCTGTATCCCAAAAAAATCCTAGAGAAGAGAAAAGGACCAACATGTTCAAAAATGTTTGTAGCAGCTCTCTTTGTGGTTAAGAAGGAACCGGAAGATGGGTAAATGCCTATCAATTAGGGAATGGCTGAATAACCTGTGGTATATGAAGGGTAAGACATTTTATTGTTCAAAAAAAGATGAACAAACTGTAGTGAACCTGAATTTGCAAGGCTGAGCTCTCTAGAATTCTTAGGCACTATGCCTATAATTTAGGCAAGTTGCAACCAGCATCAGATAATAACTGAGCCAATGAAGAAAAAAGTGCTCTCATACAAATTGTGCGTTGGGATAAAAACAGTACACTGTGTTTTTCTAATAAATTAAAGTTATTTAGATAGCAAATGAAACATTTTTCTTGATAGAAAAATACAAGTAATTAGTCATTGATACTCTGAAGAGATATGACTAATTTAGAACAGAAGTTCTTCATCCATAATCAATCATTCATTGGAATGGAAACATTATGTTATATATGAATCCCCTTCCTTGATCAAACTCTGTTCACATGTCCATTTGGGGTTTAATTAGGGTTAGCAAATATGGAAAATCTCTATTCTCTCCCAGTAAATGAATGATCCTTTTTCTATCTTTTTAACTTGAACTTCAAAAAAAAAAAAGAATTCCTCTAGCAGAATGTATAGACACCTAATAGCCACAATTGTGCATATTAATTGGAAATGAAAATTGAACTTAGGGAACAAAGTGGACAAGTTGATGGAAACATATTTAGGCATGACTTTTGCAATCTCACTCTGAATTAATGGTGCCACAATCAATACATCAATCCCTGCCTCCATCTAACCCTATTAATATAGGGATTTTTGTGCATGTATACAATATGACATATATACATAATTATATACAGACATATATAATTATGTATATATGTTATATATAGGCATCTTTAAAGGAAATGCATTTGTAAATACATAGATTTGTGACAATCAGGATGAACCCTAGGAATGAAATATTGGGATTGCAAAAAAAAAAAAAAAAGCCTTTCAGATGGGCTGCTTACCTACCTACAGGGTGCAACTGAAGAAAAATCTATCTTACATTAAGAAGAGGGCAAAGGAGTGTAGTAATAAGGGGAATGGGATGGTGATGAGGTAAAGAGAAGGGAGGAAAAAGAGGAGGAATAGGACACTGAACTCAACTATGAATACCTATACTTGATAATTTGAATTATTAATAAATACAGATGGTGCATTCCTGAAGTGAGATTTTTTGTTCCCCTTACCCACCACAATTGTGCATATTAATTGGAAATGAAAATTGAACTTAGGGAACAAAGTGGACAAGTTGATGGAAACATATTTAGGCATGACTTTTGCAATCTCACTCTGAATTAATGGTGCCACAATCAATACATCAATCCCTGCCCTACAAAATTTAGTAATTAATTTGATCTGAAACACAAAGGTGAGTCTAGAGAGGTAGAGCCTGCTGAGATGGACGCACAAAAGGATAATTGGATTAACTATAGAATTCTGAGAAGTACCTTTCAGTAACTACTTGACAGAAAAAGACCTCAGAATCTATGTGGATTTTCCAAAGGTCATTGAATAGTTCCATTTGGAGGAACACAATTTATTTTAAACACTTTATGTCCACTGACTGCATTGTCTTCCTGATGTTCCCCATTGTTGCAATTAAAAGGTAGTAAAAGTGTATCTTGCAGGTGTCTAAAGGAAACTTCATTCTATCTGGTCCTTCATTACCCAGACAAGCCAAATTCTTCAAGAGAGAAAGGTGGCCAATATGTTATGTTGGTCCTCAGACAGACCTCATGTCCAACAAGTCCTTTCACTGGGGGTCCTGGAAACTTATGTGCTGTGCAGCTTTTGAACAATAACGTCACCATTTCTGGAAAAACAGTAGGATCCATTTTGTTGGATGAACAAAAATGTGGCATATCAGGTTTCTAGTAAAAGGAAAAATTTCTTATGATTTTTTATGGAATCCTTCTTCCCCTTTCCTCCCACTGAAAATTCCATCACTACTGCTTAAGGTTTTTTTTAGATATTAGAGTGGATTAGTAGAGAACACCTCATCCAGGTGAGTACTCTACCCCTTATCCATGAGGAGTTTCACAAGCCACCTCCTAGGTTTTTTGGTTCTTAAAAACTTCCCAGTTCAACCTAAATGGTTTCTCCTGTTGTGTCATCAGGACTTTCTACATGCTAGTTATGGACTTTATTTGACTGTTCCCCAGAAGGGAAAACTGCTAGATCTGCCAAATTCCAATCCGAAAAGATGAGGCCATTGTGCTGAATAACTTTGCAGTTATGCAATGGCCTTTGTGCAAGTTCTACAAAAAGCATGACAAGTGAATCTAATTTTTTCCAGGGGAGATGCAGGTTGAAAGCCATGGTAGAGGGAAAGAAAACATCTTATGTGTCCAGGACCCCCACTGATAATCAGTTTCCAAAGGAACTTTTAGTAAGAAAACTGATAGAATGCTGTTGAAGTAGAAAGAAGTACATTCTGAGGCCAACTGAAGGACATCAGTGTTATCAGCAAGCCACAGACTGAGAGGTGTTGACAGAATATATCTCCAGAATATGCGGCCTCTATGTAGAAGATGACATAGATGGAAAGGAAACATTTTTAAAAAGCCTCATATGAATAGGTATCTGAGAAAAATAGGAAGTGGTTGAGCAGCACTTATTAAGGATGTTTTGAGGAAGGAGTGCAGTGGTTGGACTGAAGAAAAAAGTCAAGGATTTGATTTTCAGAGTAAGGTTCCAATAATTGTGATGGCAATTGTCCAATGAGTCAGAAATAGCCCAAATGAGAAAGGACACTCATGATGGATAGATGCAGAAGATTGGGCTGCAAGGAAAATGAGAAAGGTAACTTATAAAGGGAAGAGAGTGGGCTTTGGGAATAGAGGAAACACAAATAAAGATGTAAGATTGCAAAGTGGGACAATGTATATACCCTGAGATGTAAGGGAAGATTTGGTCCAAACCACTCTTTTCAAATTCTATGTCAAGTGCTGGATGGAAAAGTAGGAAAACTTCATCACATAGGTGATTCTTCAGGCCAGGTCTAATAGTTTTGTGGTAAAAAGAGCCATTTCTCCTCAGAGAAAGGATTGTCGAAACTGAGGATCAAAACAGTAAGTTCATCCTTTTTGTTGTTTTTTCCTTGCATTTTAATCTTTTCTCATGTTTTTCCCTTTTTGATCTTAGTTTTCTTTTGCAATAGGATAACTGTTGAAATATATATCTATATATAATATAAATTGCATATGCCCAATATATTTTGCGTTACTTGCTTTCTAAATGAGGGAGTGAGGGGAAGGAAAGGAAAAAAATGTAACAAAAGGATTTGCAAGGGTGAATGTTGAAAATTATGTTTGCATATATTTTAAAAGTAAAAATATTTAGCCAAGAGTTGAGGGAGTTATGTTTAACTCCTTTGAAGACATGCAATGGGTCGGTGCCTCATTGGCAAGGTCAGGGAAATTGAATTCACTTTATCCTTAGGAGACACAGGTTGAAAGTAGTGGTAGAGCCAGGTAGAATCTGCTACATATTTGGGGACCCAATTGACAGTCAGCCTCCACTTGACCCATTTCTAGGGGAAATAATTGAGTAGTGCTGAAGTAGCAAAAAAAGTAGCTGAGGCTAATTGAATGACTGGTGCTATCATCAAGTTGGGAATTGCATGGATTTGGCAGGACTTGTCTCCAGAGTTTGAGATCTTTAGGTAGAAAGTGAAGTAGTTGAAAAGGAAAAAAAAAACAAAGCCTATACCATTAGGTGTCTGAGAAAAACTAGATCAAGACCTTGATCAGGGCTCATGGAAAAGGCTTTCAGGTAGCTTGAAATCTAATCTTTAGTGTTTAGATTGAAAGAAGAGGACACAGACTGGATTTTCAGAGTGAGGTTCCAATATTGGCCAAAGGAATTGACAAAGAAGTCAGATGCAGCACCAAATGAGAAAGAACAGCTATGATCAATAGATTCAAAAGACTGGGCTGCAAGGAAAATGAGAAAAATAACCTCAAGTGTGAAGAGAACAGGGTTGGGGAACAGAAGAAACGAAAATGAAGATGTGAGAAGGCAATTTATGACTTCTGCACAATTTGGGTAATGGGTGCATGCAGAGAATAAAGTGAAGACTTGTCTAAAGCACCCTTTTCAAATTCCTTGGCAATGGATGAGAAAGACAAGGAAAGATTGAAATCAGAGGCAGTTCATCTACAGAAATGGATTGGTTAGGACAATGAAAAGTAAATGAATGAAAAGTCATTATAGCAAAAGAAATTAGATCAAAATTCCTCCTGGTACTAAACAGAATTTTGACCAATTTGACTTGAAATAGAGATAGGATGGGGGAAAAAACAGTGTCAAGGAAGTAGAGGAAAAGTCTGGGAGAAAAGAGGGATGGTGGAAGGTGTCCATTTCACTCTCAAAGTTGTGTATGTTCTGCATGATGACACAAAAGAGAGTAGAATAAGGAGCTAGACTCTAGAGCAGTACTGTTTGTAAAACCAGGCAAGAAGTTTTGTTTTGGATAAGTACCCTGTTCAGGGATCACCATGGAGTATTTGGCAGGTGCACAAAGGAAAATGTCATCCAACTGAATGAAGGAAATTGAAGTCTGGCTGAGCAAAGCTTCCCTTAGGCTACATTGCCAATGTGTGTAACACAAGAATACCCATATGTGTGACTAAGGAGGGATGGAAAATAGGCTCCATCAGAGGGTCATGAAATGAAAGGAAACTGGGCTAAGGGCATCTAGACCTACCCACGAAGCTTGAGCCCCAGAGTCCAATTGCAATAGAATTCTTTGCAATGGCTGCTATAGACACTCTTGATGAGCTCATCAGGCATTGTTGTGTGTCTGCTTCAAAATAATGACAAGTTGCTGAGAAACAAAATGCAGAGGAGTAACTGGGCATTTGCCTTCAGTCGTGGTGGTGAGTGGACTGGCGGTTAAGGATGTTATTTTCATGAACGTATTTTGGATTTTCATTATCATCTGTGAACGTACCATCATTTTGTAGCCAAGTAGGTATATGATCCTGAATTTGGGGACCATTTCTCTTTTTATTTCTCATCAGATAAGGGTTTTGTGGTTCCATGTCTGTGAACTGTAGGCTCTTTTCCATGGTCAAGGGTTTAAATCATGTTAAACATGGCCAACAAGGTGAATAATAAGAGTTTTTGTGAAGTTTTCTGAAGGCCATAGCATCCATTGTCCATTGAGCAATATGGCCACTGATGGTAAAGAGTAATGCGTTGATGTTGTCCAAATGATGAGTTGTATACTTTGTGGAAGAGTGTAGCAGTGGAGATATATTCTTGACAAGAAATCTCCAAGATCCAAATAGTCCCATAAAAGAGCAATCAGGAATAAAGTGATGTTAACTTACATTGGCACCTAGCTGATTGAAGATTAAATCCAGATGGACATATAGTTATTCAAATATGAGGCCCCTTCAATGGATCAATGTCTTTCCCCACCTTTCAATTTGAGGGCTTCAGGTAGGGAGCAGATAATGAAAAATCAATATTCTCTCAGTGTGACAGAATTATATTTTTCTTAACCGGTTCAATTATGCTCCAAAGAAACAACAATTCCAGAAAACAGATAGACACATGATATCCACAATTTTGTAAATTAATATGAAATAATATTTTTATGTCAAAGATAAACTTGACAATTTGAAAGAAACATGTTTTTATCGTGACTTTTGCAATCTCACTTTGAATTGATTGTATGACAGCAGTCAATATGTAACTTCAAACAATGCTTCCAAGCAACAATATTTATATAACTTTCAAGATGTTTAAATTTGTATATTAATTATATGTATATATATACATAGTTGATTTATATACATATATAACTAGTAAGTCATAATTATGTATCTCTAAAGAACATGTCATTGTAGCCATACAGAAATAAAAATACTGTGAAAATATGGAAGAATATAGAAGCAGAAATATTTTTGATTGCAGTAACTTACCTCTTAATGTGTGTTTCATTTTCTTTCTTTTCTGAGCACTACATGCAGAGAATAACTGACAAAGATTTACAGATCTTTAAATAAAGGACAAAGAAAGGTCCTGATTAGAATAGAAGAAGGATGGTTATGAGGTCAAGAGAAGAGAGGACAAAGGGAGGAGGAGAAAGATCATTAGACACATTTAAGATCAAGTAACCATGAATATTTAAAAATATGGCTACATCCTAACTAAAAGTGGTGAGTGGGATTTTCTTGTTGTTGTCTGGCAGTTGCGTCCATTGTGAGCAGTGAAAAAAAAAAAGGAGGGAGGGAGGATGTAGGCTTGGCAGCTGTACTACAGGTAAACCCCATCATGTGAGAGTTGTTCTTTGGGAGATGTACAGATTCTTTCCATCGGCACAATTAGTGATTGAGCGGGGACAGAAAAGATCACTCAACTGAAGGAAACAATTTGCAGCATGCATAAATCAAGCATCCCTTGGGGTGTATTGCCCAAGTGTGTGGTAGATGAGTATCTGTGTGCGACTGCAGAAGAAAAGATGATGTTACGATTCATGAAACGCTCAGAAGATGCAAGGAGACTAGATCCAGAGTATCTAGGTCTAGTGTGAGGCTGTTTGACATCTGGAATCACAATCCAATGGGAGCCTCTGTTGAGGATGCTGTAGGCCCCCTTGATGAGAATTGTTCAAGTGTTGCCTGAACATAGGGACAAAAGAAGAAAAACCAAGAAACTGAGGAGTGTTCCTTCTGGATTGATTGCAAGTAGATGGGAGAGTAGGTGCATTGTTGATGATGAGAGTGTTTTCAGGGAAATTATTTGAAGTTCATTATTGTTCCTCATCAGTGATTTTATCAAACATTTTGACACCCAAGTAGCTCTGTGAATCTGATATTGGAAGCCATTTCTTCTTCCATTACTTATGAGACAAGCTAAGGATTTAGGGGGCAACAAGCTCCTTCCCATGCTCATGAGTGCCAGGCATGTGAAAGAAGGTAGAGAAAGAGAATTTTACTCAGGTTTCTCAAGGCCATAGCTGTCATTGTCCAGGAAACCAAATGGCCAGTGTGGTGTCAGGAATGGTGATTGGATGTTAACTACATGTTGAATGCATGGTTTTAGGCGGCCTCACCATAGAGATATATTCTTCATGAGAGATCTCCAAGATTCAAAGTTTCCCAAACAACAGAGTTGAGGAATGGAGTGGTTTTAACACCCATTGACAACCTGCAGGTTGAAGATTAAATCCCAATGAATGTATAGTGAGTTGAAAGAAGAAGCATATTCACTGAAGTAACACTTTGATCTTTTATTTTGTGGCCTTTACCTGGCATTACAGGTAGTGAAACTTCAGTATTCTCTCTGTTTGACTGAATGATTCTTATACAATTCTATTACCATACAATTCAAAAGCAAGAATTCCACCAAAATGCTAGATAGAACTCAATGTACACACAGTTATGTATACAAAAGTAAAAGAACAATTTAATATTCAGGTTTCATTTATATAATTATTTCAATAACAGATGTTTTCATCATGATTTTTGCAATCTCCCTTGGAATGGATGGTACAGAATCAATACATACCACAAGCACTGTTCCCTCCAACCAGTATTAGATTACTTTTTACCTTTGCAAAATAATAGATATAATTGAAAAAATATGTATTGTTCAAAGTATTAATATATGTACATATATTAAATATATATAAAATATCTACAAATTTTTAATTTAATTTATACATATATATTGATCGATCTCAATATCGAGTAAATCCTAACTCGATCGATTTATCTAGAAAACCTCTGAGTAAAGCCCCAGAAATAATACTCGATGCAAATGAGGTAGAATCTTGGAGAAGAATTAAATAGAATAGTAAATTAAATTAGTAGATAAATTTTCAAATAATTTATTAAGTTATTTATATATTTATAATATACATAATATGTTAAATAATTCCCTATTTTAATTATTTTCTACATACATATTGATCTATCTCAAAATATCGAGTCGATGTTAAGTCTCTCGATTTATCTAGCAACTCTTTCCGTAAAGGCCCAGAAATAAGATCCTATGCAAATTAGGTCGAACCTAGGAGAAGAATAATTGGGATTTCCAGCAGGAAACCCTTCATGTGTGCTGCCTTTGTTTCTTCTCCCGGCAGTATATGCAGAGAGCATATGAGAAAGCCTTTTCTTTTATTAAGAACAGACAAAATCCTCCCTCTTTAGAATGGCAGGTTCAGAGAATGGAGAAGTAAGAGCCGAAAGAGGAAGAACTTTGTTCCCCTTTGAAGTCAAGTCACCCTTCCTATTTCTGATGATTGATCTTAACAACCTCTACATCCCCCAGGGAAACGAATTTTTGACCACAATCTATTCATTTCTTTTTCCTAAAGTCAAAAGACGGAAAGTAGGAGAGAATGTTGAGCAAAACACTTGGAATGATAAACGGAGAATCATTACTACTCTTACAAACTCGCAATCTAATTAGTACTTTGCAGAGAATGAAAGGTTCCCCAAAAAATGTGGATTTTTCAAAAGCTGATTGCCAATGTCATTTGGAGGTACACATTTGTCCAGAGCTGGTTTCCACTGTCAGATGTCCCGTACCCATTTCTGTCTGTGGGGGAATTCATAAAGAGAAAGTTGGCAGCTTTGAGGCCTCCGATGGAATCTTGAGATGAGATGATTTCTCATTTGATGGAAATGACTATTCTCTGTCTGAGCAATGGGTCCAGCGTGCCATGGTGTCCTTCAGGTGGAGCCCATTTGCCAAAGACCCTCTCCCAATTGGGAGGTGGTGGGGCATAGGAAGAAATTTCTTCTCGCTGGTGATGGTTCTTAGCAAGGAGTCCGTGGGTTTTCAGATCCACAGAGAATCCCATTCTTGGTGTAGGCAAAGGAGGGACAGGTCAGATTTTCTGTAAATGTGCCTAAGTGTCTTGGTCTCTTCCAGAGTCGTTTCTTACCTTTCCTGATTCATCATATTGCCCTTGTCCTGATTGGTATTTTTATATGTATCTCTAGGATAGTGCGTTGGCAGAGCCCGGCTCATTCAGAACAGGTGAGTCTACTGGCCCTTGTCTATGCAGAAATTTCTGAGCCGGCCTCTAGCTAGCATGGATCTCTTGAGGTACGCGATCGCATAGGCTCTCTGGAGTGCTCCAGGTGGATTGTCTGCCCAGTTGCACCTTGAAAAGTGTGTGTGGCGCATGTGGTAGGGGTGTTCGCTTAAGGGGTGGGCGGCTGGGTTTCTACCAATTGCCAATTGGCAGAATTGAAGGGTCGACTTTGAATACCATTGTGAAGGCGGGAAATGGCCTCTGTGCCCCATTCAGAGAGGGCAGAGCAACGTAAATGACTTCTTTGCTAGGAGAAACATATTGGGAGCAGTGGAAGAGCCAGAGCAAATCTGCTACATGTCAGCCTTGCTTGAAATATTTTTCAGGGAACTGGTGGAGTGGCACAGATATAGGGGGAAACAGTAGCTGAGAAGACAGGGGGTATCAGCAAACCAGAGACTGTGGGGATTTTGGCAGGATTCATCTGTAGATTTGAAGGCCTGAAAGTAGGAGGAGAAATCGATGGAAAGGAAACAGAACCAACTGCACAGCATCAGGTGTCTGAGAGAAACAAGAGCATGACCTGGAGCAGGTGTCATGAAAGAGGCTCTCCAGGAGCAGGGCAGTGCTTGGGCCAAAGGCAGAGGAAAGCATTGTGTTTTCAGAGTAAAGTTAGTTCTCATGTTGCCCGAGGCAATTGAGCCAGGTTAGAGACAGCGCCAAATGAGAAAGGGCAGTCATGATATTCAGATATAAGAGGCAACACTGTCGGGAAAATCCCTAAGGGAACCTTGAAAGCCATGGGATTGGGTTCTTGAGATAGAGGAAATAAATATGAAGGTGTGAAATTGCAAACTCATAGGGGCGCTATGTGCATGCTCAGAAGTCAGGGAAGAATTGGTTCCAAGTTCTCTTAGCCAGTTCCCAGGCAATTGATAAAGAGGAAAGAAGGAAAGAGTGTATCCCTAAATTATGGGTCAGCTCCAAAGACAGATTGTTTCCAACAATGCCAAGTGCATCCATTCTAGCCGAGGAATGAGCTTGGTCTTCCCTCCTGGTTCGATGAAGGGATTTCGGACCCTTTGGTCTGCAAATGGGGATAGAATGTGAGAAAATTATTGTGAGGCAAGAAGAAAGGGAAGTTGATCAGCAAGTGGGGATAGTGGGACTTCCCTGTTCTCGTCGGGCAGTTCCCTCTGCTGTGGCCATGAGAAAAAAAGGCAGGGAGGGATGATGAACTGTGGTTCATCCGTTGTACGTGGGGAAGCCCCAAACCTGAGAAAGTATGCTTTGGGACATGTGCAGACTGTTTCCATCACCATGCGGTGATTGCGTAAGGACAGAAAAGAAAAGCTCACCCATCTGAAGGAAGCGATTTGCAGCCTGTCTAAATAAAGCATCCCTTTGCGTGTCCTGCCCTTGGGCCTGGCAAATGAGTACCCGTGTTTGATGGGACAGGGAATGATGGTAGGCTTTATGAAATCCTCAGAAGATGCAAGGAGAGTGGAGCCCCGGTATCTATTCCTACCTGTGGGGCTCTTGGAACGCTGTAACCCACATCCAATAGGCGCAATGGACCTAGATAGACCCTCTTCATGAGCTCGCCCATCATTGTTCAAGTATTGCCTCCACCTAGTGAGAAATGAGGATGGACCAAGAAGCTGAGGTGTGTGCCTTCTGGATGGAGAGCAAGGAGATTTGGCGAGGATGGGCATTGTGGATGATGAGAACGTTTACAGGGAAACTATTGGACGTCAATTTTTGCTCTTCATCAGGCATCGTATGCACCATTTGGAACCAAGTAAGTCTGCGAATCTGACTTTGGCAGCTGTTTCTTCTTCCATTCCTTATCAGACAAGCTAAGGATTTAGGGGCCAATACGCTCCTTCCCATGCTCCTGAGTGCCAGGCATGTCCACTAAGGTAGAGAAAGAGAATTTTTCTCAGGTTCTCTCCAGGCCAGAGCTCTCATTGTCCAGGAAACCAAATGGTCAGTGTGGTGTCAGGAATGGCGATTGGATGTCGACTCCATGTGGAATGCTTGGTTGTAGACCGCCTGGCCGTAGAGAGGTATTCTTCAGGGGAGATCGACGAGATTCAAGGGTTTCCAGAAAAGAGACTTGAGCAATGGAGTGCTTTGAACATGCATTGACCCCTTGTTGGTTGACGATGAAATCCCGAGGGAATTCGAGTTATTGGAGAGAAGCAGCCCATTCACTGGAGAAATACTTGGATCTCCTTTCATCTTGTGACCTCGACCAGGCTTCATGGGTACTGAAACTCCAGCATTGTCTCAGTGTGACTGAGGGATTGACTTACAGTCCTATTGGCGTATACTTCCAAGAAACAAGGATACCCCCAAAACGCATGGGAGAACTCACTCTATAGACATTTTGAAATAGGGAAGTGAAAGAACAATGGAATATTCCTGGTTTCATGGATTTGCTGGTTTCAGTCACAGATATTTCCCTCGTGATTTTGGCAATCTCCCTTGAGATTTTCTGGTACCACGATCAATACATACCACAAACACTGGTCCCTGCAACCATTCTTAGATGACATTTTTGCCTTTGCCAATTAATAGATACAGTTGAAAATAATTTCTTGGGTTAGTTATTAATATATGCATAAACACTATAAAATACTAATTGAATAGCTACCTATTTTAATTATTTATTTTCTACATACATATGGATCTATCTCAAAATATCGAGTCAATGTTCAGTCTCTGGCTTTATCTAGCCACCCTTTCGGTAAAGGCCCAGAAAGAAGACCCTATGCAAATGAGGTCGAACCTTAGAGAAGAATGATTGGGATTTCCACCAGGAAGCCCTTCATGTGTGCTGCCTTTTGTTTCTTCTCCAGGCCGTATATGCAGAGAGCATGGGAGAAAGCCTTCTCTCTTATTAAGAACGGACAAAATCCTCCCTCTTTAGAATGGCAGGTTCAGAGAATGGAGAAGTAAGAGCCGAAAGAGGAAGAACTTTGTTCCCCTTGGAAGTCAAGTCACCCTTCCTATTTCTAATGATTGATCTGAACAAACTCTCCATCCCCCAGGGAAACGAATTGGAGCACCCTCTATTCGTGTCTTTTTCCTAAAGCCTGAAGTCAGGAAGCAGGAGAGAACATTGAGCAAAACACTTGGAATCATCAAAGGAGAATCATTACTACTCTTCCAAACTTGCTATCTAATGAGTACTTGGCAGAGAATGAATGGTTCCCCCCAAAATGTGGATTTTTCCAAAGCTGATTGCCAATGTCATTTGGAGGTACACATTGGTCCAGCGCTGGTTTCCATTGTCAGATGGCCCGTACCCATTTCTGTCTGGGGGGGAATTCATAAAGGGAAAGTTGGCAGATTTGAGGCCTCCGATGGAATCCTGAGATGAGATGATTTCTCATTCGCTTGAAATGCCCGATCCTCTGTGTGAGCAATGAGTCCAGCGTGCCATGGTGTCCTTCAGGTGGAGCCCATTTGCCAAAGACCCTCTCCCAAATGGGAGGTGGGGGGGCATAGGAAGAAATTTCTTGTGGCCGGTGATGGTTGTTAGCAAGGAGTCCGGGGGTTTTCCGATCCACATAGACTCCCATTCTTGGTATAGACAAAGGAGGGACAGGTCCGATTTTCTGTCAACGTGCCTAAGTGTCTGGGTCTCTTCCAGAGTCATTTCTCGCCTTTCCTGATTCGTCATATTGCCCTTGTCCTGATTGGTGTTTTTCTCTGTATCTCTAGGAGAGTGCGTAGGCAGAGCCCGCCTCGTCCAGCTTTGGTGAGTTGACTGCCCCTTTGGAAAGTGGGTCATTCCTGAGCCCCCTTCTAGCTGGGATGGAGCTCATTGCGATCCCACGCGCCTCCTTTGCTGTCTGGAGGGCTCCAGGGGGAGGGTGTCCTCGGGTGCATAGGGAGGAGGTTCTGTGGGGGCTTACTTTGGCTGTTGGCTCCCTGGGCTGACTGCTCCCAAGTCTGAATGGGAACAATCGAGGTTGTGGTGGCTACATGGGAAGGTATGAAATGGATTCTGCACCGATTCCTGAGGGGGCAGGGAAACCGGAACCATTTTATTGCTAGGGGAGGCCACTAGGGGCCAGGGGTCGATAGAGCCAGAGCGAGTCTGCCACAGGTCTGGGAATCCCAATGACAGTCGGCCCTGGCAGATGACTGACCTAGGCCAACTCTGAAGTCTTTTGTGGAGAGAATTTGTCCTGCCATCCACAAGCCAAATCGATGCAGTCTCTTCTTCTGGAGTCCAACAAAGGATTCTAGAAGCAGAGAGACCTTTGAAGTGAACACTTAGAAAGAGAAGTGGAGAATCCCTAAGAAGGGGGAAAGGGTCTCTCCAATTACTGCTGTGCAGAGAATTGGTGGCAATTCCATGTGGATTTTGCAGAGTTCATTGCCAGTTTCATGAGGAGCCAGATATTTTTCAACAGCTCTTAGCCATCCAAAGAAATAATGTGAGCCATTTCTCTTGGGGGGGGGGTCTATTCTCAGGTGAACATCGTACATCTAGCAGGCATCAAAAATCACCTTGGCAATAGCGAATTACTCATCTACACAAACCCCTCGGGGAGAGAAATGATGACAAAACAGCATGGTGTTCTTCAAATGTACCCAGATTCCCGATGTCACCATCCCCACTTGGGAGAGGATGGGGCATAGAAGGAAGTTTCCGTTAAACTCTCCTGATTCCTTAACTGGTAGGGCACGGGCTTGGAGAACACACCAAACCCAATTCTTTGTGTAGAAAAGAGGTGGGACAGGTTAGGTTTTCAGTGTAATGGTGGAAGCCTTGAGGTTTCTACCTGAGAGTTTTCGCACCTTTCCAGGCACATCCTATTCCATGGCTACTGCTTATTTTTTCTTTTTGTTTTTGTTTTAGATATAGGAGAGTGTGTTGACAGAGTCCACCTCATCCAGAACAGGTGAGTCTACTGGCTCTTGTCTATGCAGAAATTTCTGAGCCGGCCTCTAACTAGCATGGATCTCTTGAGGTTCAGGGAGGGATGAACTATGGTCACTTGCTGGTTGAACCCCAAAACTTGAGAAAGTATGCTTTGAGACATGTTCAGACTATTTCCATCACCATGCAGTGATTAAATAAGGATATATGAGTAAGGCTTTCTTACTCAGACTTTTCTCACCTTTCAAGGCACATCATATTCCATCAATATTGCTTACTTTGTTTGTTTGCTTTAGATATAGAAGAGTGCGTTGACATAGTCCCCCTCATCTTGACTAGGTAAGTCTACTGCCCTTTGACTGTGCTGAAATTTCTGAGATGGTCTCTAGCTAGCATGGATCTCAGGAGCACACCACTCTTGTATGCTATTTGGAGTCCTGCAGCTGGAGTGTCTTCCTCATTGCCCTTTGAAAATTGTCTGTTATGTTTGTAGCAGTTATGATTAATGGCCGTGCAGTTAGATTTCTACATTTTTAAGACCTGTGCAGTGTCTTGTGTGCATGTGTAGATAAATATCATAGATAATTATTTTATAAGCACTTATTTGTCTGTCCTACTATTCATTATATCATATGTGTATTGATTTCTCTTGTCAATTTTTACATAAAGCCCCATAATAAAACCATATAAAAATAACATCGAATCTTAGAGAAGAATAATTGGGATTTCAACCACTTACGTCTTCAGATGTGTTGCCTTTTTTTCTTCTCTGTGCAGTAAATGGAGGGTATATGTGAGAAAGTGTTTTTTTTTTTTTTCTTTAAGACAAGACAATGATTTGCCTTATTTAAAATGGGAAGTTTAGCGAATGAAGAACTAAAAACAGGAGAATGAAAAACTCCTGTTCCCATTTCAGGTGAAGGCACCCCTAATAGATCTAATTATTGATCTGAACAAATTCTGCATCTCCTATGGAATGAAATTGGATTGCCCTTCTTCACCTAAATCTATTCACTTTTTTTTTTCCAAAAGCCAACGCATGCAACATAGAAGAGGAGATTACTTTGAAGGAAATACTTGGAAAGATAATTGAAGAACCAATAGTGTTCTTTCAAACTTTCTATTTAATACTTGGCAGAGAATAATGGTAAAACAATGTGGGTTTTTGAAAGTTCACTGCTAGTTTCTTTTGATAGTACACATTTGTCAACAGCTTGTTTCCGTTGTCAGATGCAATGTACCAATTTCTCTCCTTGGGAATAAATAGAAAAAAGAAAGTTGACTTGTGTCAGTCATCCAAAGGAATCTTGAGATGAGATGATTCCTTATTTAATGGAAATGGCCAATCCTACATGTATACTTATTTTATGTTTAATTTATACTTTAACATATTTAGCACGTATTGGTCATCCTGTGATCTAGGGGCAAGGGTAGGGGGAAGGAGGGGAAAAATTTGAACAAAAGGTTGGGCAATTGTCAATAATATAAAATTGCCCATGCATATAACTTGTAAATAAAAAGCTATTAAAAATTTAAAAATAAATAAATAAAATTACCCTAAAAAACTGAAATGGCCAATCTTCTGCCAGAGAAATGGGTCCAACGTGCCATGATGTCCTTCAGATGGACCAAATTTCCCAAAGACCCTCTCCCAATTTGGGAGGTGATGGGGCATATTAATTACGAAGGTTCTTCTAGCTGGTTCTGCTTCTTAGCAAGTAGTCTGTGGGTTTTGGAATACACATAGAATCCCATTTTTGGTGTGGGCAAAGGAGAGACAGGTCAGATTTTTTTTTAAAATTCATAAGTTTCTTGATCTCTTACTGAGTCATTTCTCACCTTTTTTGATTTGTCATATTCCATTTGTACTGCTTGTTTGTTTGTTTGTTTGTTGTTGTTGTTGTTTTATTTTTTTGTTTGTTTGTTTGTTTGTTTTTACCTAGGAGTGTGCCATGGCAGAGTCGACCTCTTCCAGAGCAGGTGAGTTTACTGACCTCATGTAAATTTGTTCATTCCTGGCCCAACCTGTGCTCTGAATAGATTTCATGAGCCTAGCTCCTTCTTAAGATTTCTGGAGTGCTTCAGCTGGAGGATTTCCCCTGTTGTACCTTGAAAATCTTCCGTGAGTTATTATGGCTTTTTCCTTACTGGACTTTCTGCTGAGAATCTTCTAAGTGCTAAATTTAAAACATGCAATGGCCTCTGTTTCAGAAAAGGCAGAGCTACTCAATCTATTTTATTGCTAGATGAGACATGTTGAGAGAGTGGTGAAAGAGCCAGAGAGAATCTGCTGCACATCAGCCTTGACTGGAACCTTTTTAGGTTTTCAGGTTTTTCAGTTTTTAGGTTCTCAGCACTACTGATTGAGTGGTGCTGAGGTAGAGGGAACCAGTAGCTGAGACCACCTGGAGGACTTGGGTGGTACTATCAGTAAGCTAGGGACAGAATGATTTTGGCAGCACTTTTCTGTAGAGTGTAAGAACACTAGGTAGAGAAATTGATGGAAAGGAAAAGGAACCAATTCCACACTGTTAGGTGTCTGAGAAAAACAAGCAGGTGTCATCAAAGAGGCTTTCCAGTACCACTTATGTATTTAGGTCAAAGGCAGAGAAAAGCATTGTGTTTTCAGAGTAACATTCCCATGTTGGCCAAGGCAATTGGCCAAGGAATCAGAGGCAGCACCAAATGAGAAAGGACACACATGATAGATAGGTGCAAAAGGTAAACCTGCAAGAAAAATCTTAAAAGTAATCTTGAATGCAAGGGGATTAGGCTTTTAGAAAAAAAATAAAAATGAAGGTGTGAGATTGCAAGCTGTTAAGAGTGCTGTGTGCATGATGGGAAGTAAGGGAAGACTTGGTTCAAAGTACTCTTTACAAGTTTTGTGGCAATTCATAAAGAGTAAAGAAGGAAAGATTCAACACATAAGTGACTCATCAGCCACAAGGATGGATTAGTTAGGAACACTGCCAAGTGAATCCGTTCAACCGAGGAATGAGGTTTGTCTTTCCTCCTGGCATATAATATGAAGGGATTTTTGACTCTTTTGACACCAAATGGGGATAGAATGGATGAAAAATACTGTGAGGCTACATGAGGGGAAAGTCAGCAGAATGTAGTGATATTGCGACTGTCCTCTTCTTGTCTGGCAGTTTCCTCTTCTGGAGCAGTGAAAACAAAACAAAACAAAACAAAACAAAACAAAACAAAACAAAACAAAACAAAAAAAAGGAGTGAGGGATGATCTAAATTCAGCCACTGTATTGTGGTAAACCCCAAAACCTGAGAAGTATTTTTGGGAGATGTACAGACTGTTCCCATCACTATGGAGTGATTGAACAAGTACGGAAAAGAAAAGCTCCCCCAACTGAAGGAAGCAATTTGCGGCCTGCATAAATAAAGCATCCCTTTGAGTGCATTGCCCATGTGTGTGGCAGATGAGTACCTGTGTGTGATGATGGAGGGAATAATGATGGTAAGGTCTATAAAATGCTCAGAAAATGCAAAAAGACTGGATCCAGAGTATCTAGGCATACCTGTAGAGCTCTATGAACCTTAGAATCGAAATCCAATAGGAGTCTTGTCCCTGGATGCTATAGGCCCTCTTGATGAGCTCATCAGTCATTGTTCAAATATTGCCTCAACACAGTGACAAATTAGGAAGATCCAAGAAGCTGAGGCATGTGCTTTTTGGAGTGATTACAAGTGGATTGGCATGTAGGAACATTGCTGATGGTGATAGTAGTGATAGTGAAGCGATTTGATCTTAATTATCATTCTTCATCAGTGACCATATCAACTATTTTTGCCCAAGTAGCTATGTTAATCTGACTTTTGGGGCCATTTCTTATTCCATTGCTCATCAGATAAGCTAAGGATTTTGTGTGGTGATAGGCTCCTTCCCATGCTCATGAGTTGAGTGCCAGTCATGTTAAACAAGGTGGATATAGAGAATTTTTATCAGGTATTCTCAAGGCCACAGCTATCTTTGTCCAGGAAACACGATGGTCAGTGTGGTGTCCAGAATATTGATTGGCTGTTGACTAGATGCTGAATAACATACTTTTAGACCACCTGGAAGTAGAGATATATTCTTCATGAGGGATCTCCATTTGTCAATAATTCCCCTACAAGAGAGTTGAGGAATAGAGTCCTGATTAAATCCCGATGAAAATATAGTTACCTCAGAGAAGAAGCCCATTCCCTGGATTAATTCTTTGATCTTCTTCATCTTGTGGCCTTAAACTGCTTTCATGGGTAATCAAACATCAATATTCTTTCAGAGTGAGTGAGCAATCCTTTTCCTATCCTATTTCTTTATGCTCCAAAAAACAAGAATTCCACCAGAATAATAGGTAGAACCTATAATATACACAACCTATTATATTGATGTAAATAATTTCGTATTCTGGACATCCTTGATAATTTAAATGTCAGATATTTTCATCATGATTTTTGCAATCACCCCTTGAATTGATTGTACCACAAGCAATACATACAGCAAACACTGTTTCCAACCAATGTTACTTATGTTATTTTTTGTATGTGCAAATTAATATATGTACACATATATTATTTTACATATATTTGATATATACATGTATATTAATCTATCTCAAAATCCACTAAAGCATAAGTCAGTAATTTCTCATGTATATCTTTGAGTAAATGCCAGAAATAAGGTCGTTTGAAAATAAAGTAGAATCTTAGAGAAGAATAATTGCGATTTCAACTGCTTACTCCTTCAGATGTGCTGCCCTTTCTTTCTTCTCTGAGCAGTACATGAAGAGGACAAATGACAAAGATTTATCTTTCATTAAGAAAGGATAAAGAATGTCCAGGTTAGAAGGTCTATATAATGGAGGACCTAGAGGGGGGGAGAAAAACTTTGTTCTCATTTGAGGTCATGGTACCTTTAATATTTGCAATCATTGATCTGGACAAACTCTATATTTTTCATGGCAAAAACCTGTTTTCCTCTTACCCACCAAAATCTATTCATCCCTTTGTTTTAGCCCAATGACGGGTTACTAAGTACCAAGAAGCTGTGGCATCTGCCTTCTGGAGTGATTGTAAGTGTATTGGTGAGTAGAGGGTTTGTTGATAGTGTTTTGAGTGAAATTATTTTAATTTTCATTATTCTCCTTCATCAATGATTGTCAACCATTTTTGCCCAACTAGGTATGTGAACCTATCTTTTGGAACCATTTCTTCTTCTCTTGTTCATCAGACAAGCTAAGTATTTTGTGAGTTAGTAGGCTCTTTCCCATGCTCATGAGGGCCAGGCTGATGAGGATAAGGAGATTTTTTCCCCAGGCATTCTCATGGCCATAGAATTCATTCCCCATGAAACAATGTAGTTAGTGTGGTGTCCTGAATGTTGATTGTATGTTGACTAGACATTTAATTGCATACTTTTAGGCAACTCTAGCAATGGTGATATTTCTGAGAGACCTCCAAGATTCAACGGTTCCAATAAAAGGAGATCTTAGGAACAGAATGCTTTTAACATCCATTGACCTCCTTGATGGTTGAAAATTAAATCCCGATGGAAATATTGTTAAGTCCAATAAGAGGCCTCTCAATGCATCAAACTCTTTGATCTCCTTCCCATTTGTGACCATCACCTGGGTTCGTAGGTGATGAAAAAAATCACTATTCTATGAGTGACAAGAATGATCCTTTTCCTATCCCATTCTTTTGTGCTCCACAAAAACAAGAATCTCAATAGAACAACAGATAGAGCATATCATGCTCATAATTTTGTATTTTGATGTAATTGAAAACTAATGAAGACAAATTAAACATTAGCTGAGGTGTCCTCGAGGCATGTTGCTTTGATCAGGAAGCCATTGAGTTAAATGTCTGGATTAGCTTTCTGGAGGATCTCTGGACAGGCTTTGGAGAAGTGATAAAGGCAGGAGAGCCACCACAAGGTCTTCTGTGTCTCCTCTGTGTCTGAGTCTCTCCTCTCTGTGATTCCTCTGTTTCTCCTCTGTGTCCATGTCTGGGTCTGAGTCTGAGTCTGAGATTGAGATAGAGTTCCAGTTAGAGCACACTCACTCGAGTCTCTCTTGAGTCTGCTTATTTCAAGTCCTCTCAGCTTTTATATACTATAGTACAATTACATCACTACAGCACACTGAGCATGTGTCTACTCTAGAACCATCACCATAGTAAGTATTAACTATATGTAAAATAGAGAACCATGATTTCATCAATCACACTGAGTAAACACCCTGTTGTAATTTCATCCAGAGTTCTGGCCCTCTACAATTGAGGAAGGCTTTTGGGCAGGAATGTTTTTTGGAGTTTAGGACCTCTAGGTAGAAGGTGAAGTCAATGGAAAGGAAAAGGAACAAAACCTCCACCATTAGGTGACTAAAAAGAAGCACAAAAAGTGGGCGAGGAGGAATCCTAAAACAGGGCTTGAGGAAGAAATGCAGTACTGACAAGGCTAAAGAATAGGAACAAGAACTAATTTTTTTTTAAATAAGGTTCCAATATTGGCAATGGGAAATGACCAATGACTTAGAAGCAACTCCAAACTAGAAAGGATCCTTGTGATGAAGAGAGATGCAAAATTTGGGTTATAAGGAAGTTCAGAAGGCTAATCTAGAAAGTGAGGGGAATGAGGTTTGGGAACAGAGGAAGCAAGGAGAGAATGCATGAATTCTGCAATCTGAACTTTGCAATGTTTTCTTATTTCATGGAAATTGCTAGAAAGAAAAGGAAAGATTCATCACATAAGTGACTTTTTAGAAGCAACAATGGCTTAGGTATCAGTACTAGATTTGTGTCATAAAAAGTTTTTGGTGGGCCTCCTTCTTTCCCTTTTTTTCCAAATACACTACATGGTATTACAACTCTATTGTTCTTTGAATATTTGATAGAATTCACTTGTAAGTTCATTTGGTCCTGAAGATTTTTTCTTATGGAATTCATTTGGTGACATGTTTAATTTTTTTTTTCAAAAATGGAACTATTTAGTAATTTATTTACTCCTCAGTTAATCTTGGTCATTTATATTTTTGTATATATTTTCAATATATGAATAATTTGTAAATATTCTTCCATTTCAGTTAGACTGTCAGATTTACTGTCATACAGTTTGGCAACAAAGCTCCTAATTATTATTTTAATTTCTTTTTCATTGGAAAGAAGTTCATCCTATTCATTTTTAATCTTGGTATTTAGGTTTTTGTTTCCTTTTTTTTTTATCAAATAACTAAAATGTTATCCATTTTGAAACTTTTCCCCATAAAATCAAATCTTTGTTTTTATACAATTCAATAGGCTTTTTGGTTTCAATTTTATTAATGTATTCTTTGAGTTTTAGAAATTCTCCCTTGGCATTTTATTGGCATTTTTTAATTTGTTTTTTTTTCCCTATCTTTTCAATTGTTGCATGCCCAGTTTACTGATCACATCTTTAGTTTATTCATGTGTAGTGTTTTTCTTCTTTAAAATAATAATGGTTCTCTCTGGAAGCAGGTTTCTCAAGGAGGTTTTCTAGAGTCAGCCTTAGTTTCAGCTAAAATCAATAATCACCCCAAAAGCAGCCAGCTGATAAAATGCAAATGTTTATTTCTTATCTCTTTCCAAGCCTGGTTAGCTTTCTTAGAGGCCTCTCTCTCTCCTAGTTTTGTCCTTTGCTTCTTCTCCTTCACTTGAGGCTGGGTGAGTTTTCTGAGCTCTTGCAGTTGTCCTTTGCCTCTGCTTTCTTCACCCGCCAGCCCAGCACCAAGGTGAAAGTTAGAATGAATCTCTCTTGCCTCCAAGAGAGGGCTTTTGGCTCTCAATCTCCCAGAGTGCTAAATCTGGTTGTGCTTCCAAGATAGTGCTTCTCCTCAACTGAATTGATGCTCTCTTCTCAATCTTTTCAGGTGAACTCCCTTGACTGGCTCACTGAAGCTTTATTTACACTCCTTCCCCGAGAGTGGGATTATGGGTTTTCCTCCTCGAGTGCTCTCTGGCCCTAAGAGCTTCAAGGGATGTATGAATTCACAAAATTACAAAGCTAACTTTGTGAATCTCCCATACTTGTGAACTCCAATGAGTAAAGGTGTGAACACAAGTATTGTTTCTCAGTTCCACTTAGTACCTTGCTTCTTCTGGCCCATAACATCTCCTGGTAGGATCAGATCAATCATACTGAACCATGCTAAATATTGTCTCTGTCAACTCTAATGACTTAACAATTTGTAAAGATTCCAACATTCATGCAACTATTTAGAGATAGGAAATTGTTCCTAAGAACTGCTTTGGCTGCATCCTATAGGTTTTTATATTTGTCATATTATTGTCATTCTTTTGCATGAACTTATGCATTGTTTCTGTGGGGTTTTGTTTCATCCACTCATTCTCTAGAAGTAGATTATTTAATTTCTAATTTGATTTTAGCCTACCTTTCCCTGCATCTTTGTTAAATATAATTTTTGTTGCATCATGATCTGAAAAGGAAACTCTTGTTTCCTTGTCTGCTCTTGATTGTGAGAATTTTATGTCCTAATCGTCAACTTTTGTATAGATGCCATGTTCTGTTGAGAACACAATGTATTATTTTACATCGCTATTCAGTTTTCTTCAGAGGTCTGTCATCTCTCTATTTTCCAGGAATCTATTAACTTCCCTAGTTCCTTTCCTTTCATTTTATGGTTAGGCTTGTTGACTCTTAGAAGGGAAGGTTGAGGTCTCTCATTAATATAGTTTTGCTGTCTTATTTCTTCCTCTCACTGGCTTACTATCTTCTCTAGGAATTTGTATGCTCCACCACTTAGTGTATATAATACTGATGTTACTTCATTGTTTAAGGTAGCTTTCATCAAGATAGGTTTTCTTTATTTTTTTAAATGAGATTTTTTTTTTTTTACTTTTGCTTTATCTGAGGTCAGAATTGCTCCCCCTGCTTCATTTTTCTTCAGCTGAAGCAAAATGAATTCTGCTCCAGGCTTTTATTTTACTTTGTATATATGTATATTTCAAATGAATGTGTTTCTCATAAACAACATACAGTAGGATTCTATTTTGTAATCCCACCCCCAACCTATTTTCTCCCTGTTTATTCTTTTGCTCTTTCTTTCCATCCTGTCCCTCCTTAGCACAGTGTTTTGTGAGATTTCATGGATTGGTTTGGGCACTGAATTGAGAAACTATTTTGGCAGGTGAAATGAGATTTGCATTTCCTCCTGAGGTCCCAGAGACTCTTTTTACTCTTCTAACTTTAAATGAAGTTGGGTTGTTCTAGGCCTCCAAAGACTGCATCTGGAAAACAGTGCCGAGCCACGAACTACAAATTTCAGGAGAAAGAGTAGGTGGTAGGACTTCCAGTTCTTGCCTGACAAGGTCTGAAACTTAGCCTTCAGTTGATCTCCAGGGACTACAAATTGACAGCAAAGCTTCAAGCCTACTTCCTTATCCTATGTATTAGTTAGTTCCCATAGGAATATTATATATAGGAATAGATCACACTCTGTAGAAGAGAAATAGTATGAAAAGGGAAAGGGGGGCACGTACAAATAATGAAACAAGGCTTTCCACATCAAATATCATATATTCTCTGCTCGATCACTATACTTAGGAGTAATTTTCTAAGCCAATTTTGTCTTTATTTGGGATGAGACAAAAGGAAAGTGGTACAAGAGTTGCAAGAGTTGTGGAGTAATTGGGGCAAAGAATGGAATATTGTGTTAACTGCATACTACGATAGCTGAGATTTCATAATTATCTTATCGAGAATCTTCCCATCAATTCTTACAAAATCAGAGTCTCTCATCCATCTTTGTGACAATCAAGGCCTAGAGAAGTCATAGTCAGTCAGTTCGAGTAAGGGCATGAATGTATAAATGGGTTGAAAGTAGTCATGATAAAAGAGGACTTATTCCAATTTTCACTTTCACCAAGGGAGAAATGTGGAGAAGAGCTTCTTAAATGTTTTTTCCTCACCTAACCCCTTTTCATCAGAACATTTTCCCTCATCTTGGTTTATATAGGAATATAAAGTCTTTTACAATTGAAACACTGATAACAAATCATAATTTTCTAACCCCCTCATTCTGTTGCAGAAGTTCATATGAGATCATGACCTGTACTTTAAGAAGTTTTGATGGTAGAGTGAGTTATGATCTTCCAAAGTTCAGTGTATGTGTATCTTTTTATCTCTATGGGCAACTTAGGTGGTTCATTGGATAGAGCATTAGACCTGGAGTCATGTGTCCTTATTTTCTGACCTTGGACATTTCCTGATGTTGACTTTAGGTAATTCATTTAACCCTGTTTGCCTCAGTTTCCTTATCTGTCCAATGAGTGGGAGACAGATATGACAAAACCACTTCAGTACCTTTTGTCAAGAAAACTCTAAATGGAGTGAGAAAGTGTTGCTTTTTGACTCTTCATTATACTGAGATTTCTCAGCATCTTTTTTTTTTTTTGAAGCAGTCCCCATTTATGGACATTGATCTAGATTAAAAAAAAAAATCTACCCTGTGTAAATTTTTTGTTCAATTTCTTAATTTTTATAATAGCATTTTGTTTTTCAAAATACATGTAAAGATACTTCAACATCAATCCTTGAAAACCTTTGAAATTTTTCTCCTTCCCTCCTCACTGTCCCCACCTTCCTCTTGCCCTAGACAATAAGAGATCCCATATAGATTAAACATGTGCCATTCTTCTATACATATTTCCCACATATATCATGATGCACAAGAAAAATCTCATCAAAGAGGAAAAAATGAGAAAAAAAATTTAAGCAAGCAAGCAGCAACAACAAAAGAAAGTGAAAACGTTTTTATCCACATTCAGCCCCTAAATTCCTCTCTTTGGATGTAGATGGCTCTCTCCACAAGTCTGTTGGAATTGGTCTGAATCACTTCATTGTTGAAAAGAACCAAATTCATCAGTTGATCACCATATAATTTTTTTATTGCTGTGTACAATGCTCTCTTGATTCTACTCACTTCACTTAGTGTTAATTATTCACTGTAATTTTCTATGAAATAGGGTATGCCATAGCAGACAGATTTTTCTGTTTTTTTTTTTTTAACTAACTTTAAATACTCATTTCCATTTGCACTTCCGTAAACAATATCCTTGCTGCAATCATCCTTTCTCTCCTTTGAGGGTCACTTTGCTGAGCTTACCTCATTTTCATCAGGCCAGTCACATTCTCTGAAACCTGAAAGATGTTATTATTTTTCTTTCATTTTGAACATTTCTTTTTGCATTTTTCCCTCTTATATAATGTTATATATGACATACACACATATACACATCTATATGTATGTATATATACATAATGTGTTATATACATGCTTATGTACAGACATATATGTATAGGTATATTATAATGTCCTGGCTAGCTCTCTGGAAGGCTTCAAGATCAGTCAGAGACAGGATCAGTCAAAGTCCTTGGTCTTTAGGAGAAGAAGTGAAGGAGGCAGGCAAGTGGCTACAGGACTCATCAAAGAAGAATCCTGGACTCTGGAGTCCGAAGTCTGAAGTTTTCTCTCCTAAGTGTGCTGCATCAGAGAGATTCTGACCGTCTACCTCAGTTTTCCAAACCTTGCCTACGATTACCTCACCACGACACATTCAGCAAGCACCAATAGAGAGCCAACACATCACCATATCATCTAAGTATATACTTATAGAACCGTTATCACACATTGAGTAGTTAATTAGCTTTCAGGGCTCTGCTGTCTTAGAGTCAAATACACCTTTTCAAAGTGCCAGTCCTCTACAGTATATATATTTGAAAAATGAGCTATTATATACATAGATTAAGCATATCTTGACAGAAAAGAGTAATCAACTTAGACCTTATCCACTCAATTAACTGAAAAATAATGAACAGAGAACTTAAAAATGATTGTAATGTTTTATATCTGTGTGTGTTTTTTCTGCCACCATACAGAGCAGCTACAATACTTCCATTGCATAATAACAGTTATTATTGTTATAACAATTGAGTAACAAAAGTATAGAAGAATATACAATTTTACAGGACAAAAAAAAAAAAAAAACAAGAGGAGGCTGTAAGAAGAATTATGGGCTAAGATGTACGTTTGTGAGCACAGTGTGCAGGAATGTTCATGATGGTTCAGGGAAAGAGTGCAATCACAATTTTTGGCACATTAAATGGAGCTTTCCTAGTTCCTATGATCCCTCTCTGCATCAGGCCATCTGAGTGACACTTGTGTTCCCTAGGAAAGACTGGCACCTTGTTTGATCTCTTTGATTTATTTTTTATTGATTTCAAAGGCATGCAGAAGCCAATCAGTAACTTTCAAGAGTAGTTGGAGTGTTCTTTCTTGGCAGCATTTGGAAAAAGTAAAGAGGGGCTAGACAAAAAAAAAAAAAAAAAAAAAAAAAAAAAACTTCCCAAAGACTGAGATTGGCAGAGACTAGACAAAGAGGCCAGAGGAGGCTTATTTGTGCATGTGTGTGAGTGTGCTTGTTTGAGTGTGCATGTGCGTGTATTTTCTAGACTCTTGAGTCATTCTTAAAAATAGAGACAACCCAAGTGTGTTGTACTTTCCAATATCAAAATTTCTAAGATATCTTTATACTAAAATCCTATTTAGAATTTATTTCCCCTCATCATACCCAATAGATGTAGATAGATAGATAGAGAGATAGAGAGATAGAGAGAAAGAGATATTTATATTAGAGTTATCATGCATAATTGGAATTTCTGTCTAGACATAGAGGAGCTGAGAAACTGAAATTTATTCTTGGGGAGAGGAAGGGTCACTCTACTATGATCAGTGGAATTTTTATCACAAAAAAAGAAATTTTGCTAAGTTAGAATTAGTGAATCTTTGCCAATTTATCAAGGACACAAGTTTAATTTACTGTCTTTTTTGGAAAGATTTTTTTTTTCTAATACCAGTGACATCTGGGACTGTCCTGCTCAAAGCGTCATCAAAAATATACTTGAAATGCTTTTTTTTTTATTTCAGTGATGTTTGGAACTGTCCTGCTCAAAGTGTAATCTAAGATATAATGCAAAGTATCAATAAACTGAATTTACCATCTTTTGAAATTAAAAAAATATGTAAAATCTGAAAAGTAGCAAAAATAAGAGAAAAGAAAGATTGTGAATAACATTTCTTTCCCTGTCATTGTAGTTTTTACAAGTGACTAGTCTTCTATTGTTCAGTAAACTATATGATTTTAGGATTCATTGCTGCACACTGTTCAGAGTGATTCAGGACATCTCCAAAAACATATTTAGAGAATTAAAATGATTTTGCTTTTTGATTTATTTTTGCTTGATAAATGATTCTTCTGGGAATTAAATTCTACCCTAGACAAACACAGTTTTTGAAAGCATACAATTGCCTATTTAGTTTTTCCCACTATTTTAGTCAGTGGACATGCACACAAAAGTGATTATGTTTTGGTTTCTAGTTTTCTCATTGGAAGTGAACACTCTTGAGACAGGGAGAAATTTAGCAATGATCTTCTGAAAGACGATAAAATAAAGGTTTTCTTCACAATCCCAAAGTCAAGGCATTATGTGAACCATTTATACAGGACATAAAAATAGAGTGGGTTTCTTTTTATTCTCCATTCTTCAAAGATCATTTCAATCAATTTCTCTGCCTGGGGCTCTATATTCTGAGTAAATGGCTTGAAATTGGTAACATTGCTTTTATTTTTTGAGGAAAGGGGTTTGCCAAATTGGGAGATGGAAGGGGTTTATAAAGTTTATTGAAGTATTCTGTTTTCGTAAACTTATTATTGCCAAATGTATATTCTCACAACTGAGCAACAGTTCCTTGTAAGAAAAAGATACATGTAGCTATGCACGCATATATACAGAGATGCTTGATAAAGAGTGCAGCAATAGCAGCCAACATCATTGCATCTGACAGAACATTTTACATTTGTAGCCTACAACTTTTCTACCCGATGGAAAGAACTATATTTCATTTCTTGTTTTCTAGGCTGAAGTTCAGCTTTTTTCAATTTGATTATCATGAGAATGACAAGCTTGCAGTATTCAATAGTCTCCTTATTCTTAGAACCTCATTCCTCAACACTTGATCAAAGTCTAGCCAAGCTGCTCTACAAATATACAGCTCAAACATTAAGAATAATGTGTGATTTAACAATTTTATGTGAGCTCCTTGAGGGTAGTAGACTGTTTTTGCCTTTCTGTGTATCCATCAAGTTCAGCACAGTGAATGAGACAAGAGATATATAGTCAAGAAAGGCTTCTTAACTCTCTAGACATATCACCTTTTCTTCATGTTCTGCACTGTTAATCTAATCAATTACTTTATTTAACAAAAGGAAACCTGGAATGTTTATATGGAACCTTTTTCTCGTCTTTGATATTTTTTGAAATAGAAGTGCCAAAGAGTGAGAGCCATGATTCAAAGGATAGGGTTTTTTGAATGACCTTTCTTACATAAGGCCAAATATTGAGTGTTTAAGTTCTTTCAATACCATATAAACAGCCTATCTTCCTCTAACCACTTCGTGTATTACATGATATTTGCTTCCATTGTACATGATATTTGATTATTTTTTCTATATTAAAGGTAGCCAAGAGAAATTATCATGTTAAATTGGGCACAGAGTTCTTCTAAACTTACCTTGTTCCTCACTGTTTTGAAGGATTTTTGCAAGTTTTTCTTTCTTTTTTTTTTAATAACTTTTTATTGATAGAATGCATGCCAGGGTAATTTTTTACAGCATTATCCCTTGCATTCACTTCTGTTCCAAATTTTCCCCTCCTCCCTCCACCCCTTCCCCCAGATGGCAAGCAGTCCTTTACATGGTGAATGGGTTATAGTATATCCTAGATACAATATATGTGTGCAGAACCGAACAGTTTTCTTGTTGCACAGGGAGAATTGAATTCAGAAGGTATAAATAACAAGGGAAGAAAAACAAAAATGCAAGCAGTTTATATTCATTTCCCAGTGTTCTTTCTCTGGGTGTAGCTGTTTCTGTCCATCTTTGATCAATTAAGGCTCTCTTTATCGAAGAGATCCACTTCCATCAGAATACATCCTCAAACAGTATCATTGTTGAGGTATATAATGATCTCCTGGTTCTGTTCATTTCACTCAGCATCAGTTCATGTAAGTCTTGCCAGTCCTCTCTGTATTCATCCTGCTGGTCATTCCTTACAGAACAATAATATTCCATAACATTCATATACCACAATTTACTCAGCCATTCTCCAATTGATGGACATCCTTTCATTTTCCAGCTTCTAGCCACTACGAACAGGGCTGCCACAAACATTTTGGCACATACAAGTCCCTTTCCTTTCTTTAGTATCTCTTTGGGGTATAAGCCCAGTAGAAACACTGCTGGATCAAAGGGTATGCACAGTTGGATAACTTTTTGAGCATAGTGCCAAATTGCTCTCCAGAATGGCTGGATATGTTCACAATTCCACCAACAATGTATCAGTGTCCTGTTTTCCCACATCCCCTCCAACATTCCCCATTATCTTTCCTGTCATTCTAGCCAATCTGACAGGTGTGTAGTGGTATCTCAGAGTTGTCTTAATTTGCATTTCTCTGATTAATAATGATTTGGAGCATATTTTCATATGTCTATAAATAGTTTCAATTTCTTCTGAGAATTGTCTGTTCATATCCTTTGACCATTTATCAATTGGAGAATGGTTTGATTTCTTATAGATTAGAGTGAATTCTCTATATATTTTGGAAATGAGACCTTTATCAGAACTTTTGATTGTAAAAATGTTTTCCCAGTTTATTGTTTCTCTTCTAATTTTGTTTGCATTTGTTTTGTTTGTACAAAAACTTTTCAATTTGATATAATCAAAATTTTCTATTTTTTGATTAATAGTGAACTCTAGTTCTTCTTTGTTCATAAATTCCTTCCTCTTCCACAGGTCTGAGAGGCAAACTATCCTATGCTCTTCCAATTTATTAATAATCTCATTCTTTATGCCTAAGTCATGAACCCATTTTGACCTTATCTTTGTGTAAGGTGTTAAGTGTGGGTCTATGCCTAGTTTCTGCCATATTAATTTCCAATTTTCCCAGAAATTTTTGTCAAATATTGTGTTCTTATCCCAAAAACTGGGGTCTTTGGGTTTGTCAAACACTAGATTATTAAAGTTATTGGCTGTTTTGTCCTTTGAACCTAACCTATTCCATTGATCAACTAGTCTATTTCTTAGCCAATACCAGATGGTTTTAGTAATTGCTGCCATATAATATAATTTTAGATCTGGTACAGCTAGGCCACCTTCATTTTTTTTTTTCATTAATTCCCTTGAAATTCTTGACCTTTTGTTTTTCCATTTGAACTTTGTTGTTTTTTCTAATTCATCAAAGTATTTTTTGGGAGTCTGATTGGTATAGTGCTAAATAAATATATTAATTTAGGTAGTATTGTCATCTTTATTATATTTGCTCGCCCAATCCAAGAGCATTTAATATTTTTCCAGTTGGTTAGATCAGACTTAATTTCTGTGGAAAGTGTTTTGTAGTTTTGCTCATAAAGTTTCTGATTTTCCCTTGGCAGATAGATTCCTAAATATTTTATACAATCAGTAGTTACTTTAAATGGAATTTCTTTTTATAACTCTAACTGTTGGGTTTTGTTAGTGATATATAAGAATGCTGATGACTTATGTGGGTTTATTTTATATCCTGCAACTTTGCTGAAGGTGTAGATTGTTTCTTATAACTTTTTGGTAGAATCTCTGGGGTTCTCTAAGTATACCCTCATATCATCAGCAAAGAGTGATAATTTGGTTTCCTCATTGTCTATTCTTATTCCTTGAATTCTTTCTCAACTCTTATTGCCAAAGCTAGCATTTCTAATACAATATTAAATAGTAACGGTGATAGTGGGCAATCTTGTTTTACTCCTGATCTTACTGGGAATGGTTGCAGTTTGTCCCCGTTACATATGATGCTTACTGCTGGATTTAAATAGATGCTACTGATTATTTTAAGGAAAAGTCCATTTATTCCTCTACTCTCAAGAGTTTTTAATAGGAATGGATGTTGGATTTTATCAAATGCTTTTTCTGCATCTATTGAGATGATCATATGGTTTTTGTTAATTTGATTATTAATATGGCCAATTATATTGATAGTTTTCCAGCCCTGCATTCCTGGTATAAATCCTACTTGATCATGATGTATTATCCTGGGGATGATTTTCTGTAGTCTTTTTGCTAATATCTTATTTAAGATTTTAGCATCAATATTCATTAGGGAAATTGGGCTATAATTTTCTTTCTCTGTTTTCAACCTACCTGTATCGGTACCATATCTGTGTCATAAAAGGAGTTTGGTAGGACTCCTTCATTCCCTATTTTTTCATATAGTTTATAAAGCATTGGGGCTAATTGTTCTTTGAATGTTTGGTAGAATTCACATGTAAATCCATCTGGACCCAGGGATTTTCTTTTTTAGGGAGTTGTTTAATAGCTTGTTCTATTTCTTTTTCTGAAATGGGACTATTTAAGCAATTTACTTCCTCCTCTGATAACCTGGGAAGCCTATATTTTTGGAGGTAGTTATCCATTTCGCTTAGGTTATCAAATTTATTGGCATAAAGTTGGGCAAAGTAACTCCTTATTATTTCTTTAATTTCCTCTTCATCAGTGGAAAGTTCTCCTTTTTCATTTTTAAGACTGCCAATTTGATTTCCCTCTCTCCTTTTTCTAATCAGATTTACCAAAGGTTTATCAAATTTATTGGTTTTTTCATAAAACCAACTTAGTTTTATTTATTAGTTCAATAGTTTTTGTTTTTGTTTTTTTACTTTCTATATTATTAATTTCTCCTTTTAATTTTAGAATTTCAAGTTTAGTAATTGATTGGGGGTTTTTAATTTGGTCTTTTTCTAACTTTTTAAGTTCCAGGCATAATTCATTTATCTTCTCTTTTTCTATTTCATTCAAGTAAGCCTCTAAGGATATAAAATTTCCCCTTATTACTGCTTTGGCTGCATCCCATAAATTTTGATATGATGTCTCATTGTTGTCATTATCTTGAGTGAAATTATTAATTGTGTCTATAATTTGCTGTTTCACCCAATCATTCTTTAAGATGAGATTATTTGGTTTCCAATTACTTTTTGGTCTATTTACACCTAACTTTTTGTTGAATGTTGTTTTTATTGCATTGTGGTCTGAAAAGAAAGCATTTACTATTTCTGCCTTCCTGCATTTAATTTTGAGGTCTTTATGTCCTAATATATGGTCAATTTTTGTGTAGGTTCCATGAACTGCTGAGAAGAAAGTATACTCCTGTCACCATTCAGTTTTCTCCAGAGATCTATCACACCTAATTTTTCTAATATTCTATTTACCTCTTTAATTTCTTTCTTATTTGTTTTGTGATTTGATTTATCTAAATCTGAGAGTACAAGATTGAGATCTCCCACTATTATAATTTTGCTGTCTATTTCTTCTCACAGCTCTCTTAGCTTCTCTTTAAGGAAGTTAGATGCTATACCACTTGGTGCATATATGTTTAATACTGATATTGCTTCATTGTCTATAGTACCCTTAAGCAAGATATAGTTTCCTTCCTTATCTCTTTTAATTAGATCAATCTTTGCTTTTGCTTGATCTGAGATAAGGATGGCTACCCCTGCTTTTTTGACTTCACCTGAAGCATAATAGTTACTACTCCAGCCTTTTACCTTTAGTCTGTATGTATCTCTCTGTTTTAAATGTGTTTCCTGTAAACAACAGATTGTAGGGTTCTGACTTTTGATCCAGTCTGCTATCCACCTCCTCTTTATGGGAGAGTTCATCCCATTCACATTTGCAGTTAAAATAACCAATTCTGCATTTCCTGCCATCCTAATATCCCCAGATTATACTTTTCTTTTTCTTGCCCTCCTTCCCTTCTTCCCAATAACGTCACGCAGCTCTCCTTCTTTAGTATCCCTCCCACCTCCCTTTGAATCCCTTCCCCTTTCTTGTACCTTTCCCTTATTACTCTTTTTCCTTCTCCCTTTTCCTCTCCCACTTTTTAATGAAGTGAGAGAAGAATCTGTGTAAAACAAATATGTCAATTGTTTCCTCTTTGAGCCAACTCTGATGAGAGTAGGAGTCACACAATGTTCCTCCCCCTCTCTAAGTTCCCTCATATATGATAGGTTTCCTTTGCCTCATTGTCGCATGTAGTTTCCCTCTTTTTATCTCCCTTCTTCCCTTTTTTCTGATGCTATCCCCTTTCCATTTCTACTTCCCTTTTTTATGTTATATCGGTAAGATCAAATTATACATATGGTTTTTATGTATATTCACAACAGAAATACAGTTCTCAAGAGTTCCTTTTACCTTTTTCTACTTCTCTTGATTCCTGTTATTGAAGATCAAATTTTTTTGTTTAAGTCTGGTTTTTTCCTTAGAAACAGATGGAATTCCTCTATTTCATTAAATGTCCATCTTCTTCTGTGGAAAAAAATACTCAGCTTAGCTGGATAGTTTATTCTTGGCTGCATTCCAAGTTCTTTTGCCTTTCGGAATATCTGATTCCAGGCCCTTCGATCCTTTAATGTTGAGGCAGCCAGATCTTGCGTGACCCTTATTGTTGCATCTCGGTATTTGAACTGTTTTTTCCTGGCTGCTTGTAAAATTTTTTCTTAAGTCTGGAAATTCTGAAGTTTGGCCACAATATTCCTTGGAGTCTTTATTTTAGGGCCTTTTTCAGAAGGTGTTCAATGAATTATTTCAACGCCTATTTTCCCTTCCAGTTCTATTACTTCTGGGCAGTTCTCTTTGATGATTTCCTGTAAAATAGTATCTAGGCCCTTTCTTTCATCATAATTTTCTGGTAGTGTGATGATCCTCAGGTTATCTCTCCTAGATCTATTTTCAAGGTCTGTTGTTTTTCCAAGTAAATATTTGACATTTTTTCCCAATCTTTCATTTTTTTGGTTTTTGCTTGATTCTTGATGTCTCAATGAATCAGTCATTTCTATTTGTTCCGTTCTAATTTTTAGTGAATTATTTTCTTCATTAGCTTTTTTTACTTCTTTTTGTATATGTCCAATTGAGTTGTTTTGCTCAATGGAATTTTTTTCCATTTCACTATTTTTTTTTTTTTTTTTTAGTGAGTCATTTTCTTTTTCCAATTCACAAACTCCGTTTCCCTGCACTTCTTGGGAGTTTTTTACCTTTTCCAATTCACATTTCAGGAAATTGTTTTCTTTTTCCACTTTATCAAATTTTTCTTTTAGTGAGTTATGTATCTTTCCCCATTTCTCTTCTAGCTCTCTTTTAAGGTTTTCTTCTTCTAGGAGAGCCTTTTGTATTGTTGAACAATAATCATCTGGAGACTGTCTGCTATTAATCTCTTCAGGGTTGAAAAGCTGTTCTCTTTCTGTGTAGAAACTATCGATCGTTCTTTTGATTTTTTTACTCATTTTGTTAAAGCCTATAAGGTCTGCCTTCAGAGCCAGGAGGTTACTAGCTTCCTCTGCAGAGCAGTGAAAGGTATATGGACGAGGTAGCTGTCCTGCCAACTGGCTACTAAAAGCAGTGAGGTACTGGAGTGCTCTGGAAAAGAGTTCCCCACCCCAAAGTAACTCAGGCCTACAGGGCCGGGCTGGGAAAGTGCCTTTCAAAGAACCTCAGCTGTGTGAGATAACTACTGCCCTGGGGCTAGACACTTAGCAGTGAGAGTTTCACTGCCCCAAGCCAAACCCTGCCCTAGGGCTTTGGGTATTAGCAGCTGAGCAGTGAATGGATTTGCAGGGACTGGGAGTGTCTGCCCGTGAAGCGCAGTCAGCTGGGGAGGTTCTATTGCCCCAGGCTGAGCCCCCCACACTGCCGATTAGAGGCTGCCCAGGCTGTGCCCCTCTATCATGCAGATTAGTAACTGCCCCCGCAAAAGCCCTGAACTGCCAGATGTGGCCACAGGGCTGCAGTAAAGTCTGCCTGAGTCACTTCCGGGTTTGAGGGGTAACAGCCAGATCTCATTAGGTTCTGGTGTTTTTTACAGTACCCCCTGTTTTAGGCTTTAACTTCTCTTCCAGTTTACTGCTTTGTAATCAAGGCAGAGCAGTCAGCCTATAGCAGAATGGTCCCTATAACTTCTCTAACCACAGAGATCACACACCCCCCCCCCCCAGCCCCTGGTCTGCTCAGGACACAAGCCTCTCGCTGCCTGTGCTAGTCTGTTCCTGGCCCCTCAGGACAAACCTTTCCTGGCGAGCTTCAGGATCTGCTGGTAAGTTGTAGTACTTCTTATCTTCATGAATTTAAGCAGTGAAAAGTTATTTTTGAGGCTGGATTAAATAGTTGGTTATTACGGTAATAAGAGGAGCTTAGCGAGTCTTGCGTGTGCCTGCTCCGCCATCTTGGCTCCGCCCCCCAAGTTTTTCTCAGAAAAGATAGCTTTCCCATATGCATTTGTGTTCTCTGCTTCCTTTTATAATGGTCTTCTGGGTCCATTTCTTTCTAAGGTTTTAATTATCTGAACCTTTCTGTCCTTTTTCATTTTTAAACTAAAAGGAGTGTTGATGAGAATTTTTATAAAGCAGTTTGTCTTAAAGTGATGCCAGCCCTTTTTGTTTCCTATTTTTTCTTTCAGTTTTCCCCCTGAAAATCCTCAATTGTATTTTAATTGTTGAATCTTAGGGCTTTTTTTCAGGCTTTGCAGTTTCTTTGCTCTCAACTATCTCTGACATAGTAGACTTAGTTCTCCTTCCACACACAGATTCCCTTCTCTTTCATGTTTCACAAACGTCTTCTCTCCAGCTGTCCTTCCTGCTCAGTCATATGCCTGTAATTGCTCTATGTTCTATTACCCATTCAATCGGATTGATTATCTGCTGGCTCACATAAACTTTTCTCTCTACACTACCTTTTTGCAGATCCTCATCAGCTCCCTTGGGGTGAATGATTATCTCTCTACAGAAGACTCACAAATCTTTAGATCCAGGCAGACCCTGTCTCTTGAGATTTAGACCCAATCAATTAATCAACTGGCATTTCAGACTTCACATATCCAAATTCTCTTCCCTCAAAACTTGACACTCCCTTCAATGTTGCTACTTCAATTGAGGACATTGCCTCCCCTCAGCCATAGCATTCTGTACCTAGACTCATCTCTTACTCTTCACTCTCACTCACTTAGATCTTCTATATCATATCAATTACTAATTTTGCAACATATAGGCTAATTGATTTATTCTTGCTGTCACAGAATACTATTTACCCTGATTCCCAATCCTGTTACTTCCTGCTTGCACTATGGAGTTAATATTTTTTTACAAAAATAAATGAACTTATTGATTTATCTTTTTAAAAAATACCACAATTGCTTCTGGTTTCTCAAAGCCTTGCACACACTCACAGACACATTTTGATGAAAAACATTTTAATACAATATAAGAGAAGAGGGCCAAAACCATCAATACATTGGAAAGAGTTGGAAAACATAGGCAACATAACACCTTCTACATCTTACCTCTGCAAAGTGGTGAGGGGCGGGAGAGAGTCTCTTTTTTCATCTCCTATTGAGGGCCTTGTTGTTGTTGCAAATTTGCAAAAACTATCTTCAATATGAAGCAGAATAAAGAAAAATTCCTTCAGCTATGTCAATAGAAATCATTTTCTGAGTTTGTCAGTCTGGACTGTTGCCTGAATTCTTTTGAATATATGAGTCTTTCTTGCTTCTATTACATTGTTTGCTCAGGGTCCATGTCACACTTTCAGATGTTCTGCTTTGAAAGGGGTGTTCAAGATAAAACTTATCTCTAAAAAATTTTTTTCGGCTGGGGGAATAATTCATCAGGGCATTAGTTCTGAGTGTTCTCAGTTTATTGATTTCAGCAATTTTAACTTGAATTTTTTAAGTAATTTATTTTACTTCTGTCTTCTAACACCTTTTTTTTTTTTATTGTTGTTCTGAGAAGAACCCAGGAGAAGCTTTAGAGATAGAAACTTCCACTCAGGAGGAGGAAAATATGGAAAATTTATTTGTTGATGATCTGGAAAATTTAATTGGTGATGCTTCAAGTCTGAGTTCTTTCTGGACAGCCAGGGACATTGATGAAGCCCTCAGTGGGTTTAAGAAAGTTAGAATCCCTTAGAAAACTGTGGTAATATTCTAATCAAAATACAAAAGTTAAAAATATTGGGGCTGCCATCTTTTAAATGGGAATGAACCAACTTGAATGTAGGTTACAAACATGAAAAAAGGAAGGTTATGTTTAAATGGCCTTTCTTGTAGTATTCTAGTGTCACTTCCAAAGCTTGGAAATTCCTGAATAACCTGGAAAATTGACACTGGCTGACAAAATTCTATATGTAGCACAAATTGTAATGATATCATGAACTGAAATCAGTATATAGAAGGAAAATTCTAGAGACATCTTAGTGAATGAATGTGAGCTCTACAAATTAGAAACATAATAAAATCACAGGCAATAATTTAGTAAACACTAACAATAGGACAAAATATTAAAGGGGTCACAAGAGAAAAATAAGTTGTTAATAATGAATTCAGTACACCTGATTCACTCAACTCTTATCAGTGAAATAACTGGGATACAATCCCAGATGCTTGATAACCAAGTAAATACTCTTCTCACTTAAAAGACATACTCTCGTGGTTTTGTTTTTCAGAGCTTGAGAAAGGGGCAGTGGAGGAGGAAAGAAACGACGAAGTAAGTTTGTCCAATTACTGGGCATTTTTCTCATTTGAATTCTTTCAGGATTTGTTTAGGGCTGGCTTCTGTGCCCTCTCCTAAAAACTCTGGATTATAGTGAGGAGAATTCAGAAGAGACCTCAAAGCAATGTCTGTAGCATGGGGCTTGCTGGGAGTTCTGCGAGACTTTCACAACTTAAAGTTAACTGGCCACTGATACAATGGAAATCCCATGTTCTTAGGAATTCAGAATTAGGGAAGAAATTCATTTTCTGATGTTAGTATTTGCGAGTGGTACTTGTACCACTTCACTATTGTTTCCAAAAAGACTCTTTCTTTCTTTCTTTCTTTTTGTTTTCTTTAGGCCACTGGGGTTAAGTGACTTGCACAGGGTCACATAATTTGTAAGTGTCAGTTGTCTGAGGCCAGATTTGAACTGAGGTCCTCCTGGTACTCTATCCACTGTGCCACCTAGCTGTCCCCCAAAAAGGACTATTTCTTACAATCACTTTTCTTACCTTCAACAATTCTATAATACCAGAAAACGATGTGACTTTCACATACCAATTATTTTGATACAAAGTTGAATGCAAATATAGTTATAAGTTCCAGTTTCAAGACCTCATACCCAGCTTTTCACCCTTGAGTCAGTTCCTAGTGAAGCAAAAATACATGTGTGTGTGTATACATATATGTAAAGCACGGGCTAGCTCCCTGGAGGACTTCAGGGTCAGCCAGAATCAGGATGAATTAAAGTTCTTAGTTTTTCAGGAGAGAAGTGAAGGAGGCAGCCAAGTAATCCTGGATCCTGGAGTCCAGAGTCACTAGCCTCTCTCCCCCTCATCCTGCTGCCAAGTAGGACACTGAACATTCAGCAAGTACCAACAGGGAGAAGAGCCATTTATCCAAACATATGCTAATAGAGTCATTGTCTCACATGGAACAGGTAATTGGCCTTAGTCTTAACTTCTCAGTTGTGTGATTCAAGCATACTTTTTTGGAGTTTCAGCCCTCTACCCATATATATTTATATGTGTTTATATAGTGTGTGTATATGTGTGTGTGTGTGTGTGTGTGTGTGTGTGTGTGTGTGTGCATGTGTGTATGGGCATATATATATATATATGCACACATATACATATACAAATATATAAATACATATATTCTTCATCAATAAATAGTTCAACATCTGACAGAAGATAAAACCTTTTGTATCTATTGATCTCAGTGTGTCTATTGGGTAGAGGAACCATGTTTAATGTTGTGTTTTGTAGGCTAAAGCTATGGTTTTCAACACAATAAGAGAATGGCTATCTTACCCTTTTGTTTTCATTTCCATTAATTTTAGATTAGTGAATATCCTCCTTACTGTATTTTGCATCACTTCATCAAGGTTTACTTAGGCTACTTTGAAATCTATGATTGTGTCATTGCTGAGAGAAGGAAGGTGTAATTTTCAAATGATCTATGGTGACTTCTATCTTAAATTTAAAGACTTTCTCTCAGTTCTTCTTTGATCTCTCTGGAGATTTTGAAATGGGCTTTCCTCTCTCAATATTTGTGCCATTGGGCCCCTGTGGCTTCTCCTGTGTTTTTTCAGTGGATCTGATTCTCTTTTGCCAAAATCTACATGCAGGCTGTGCCTCTACTCATGGTTGTGTCCTCCAAGGCACTGTTCCCTTTTCCTCTTTAATTTCACTCTCTATAACATCACGCTCTACCAATAAGATTGTGTGTTCTCCACTATTGTTCCCCATGTAATTGGCTATCTCTACACCTTCTTTCTTGCTGATCTTTTCAGCTGCCAATGAATGAAATAATTATAGAAAATTTTCAAATCTGTAGATCCAAGTACATCTTTTCCAGACAAAATGTATTAATATCTTCACATGCATCTCATCCACTACACATCAAAATTACCTTTTCCAACCCGTATCAGTTAACAAATCTTGTCACTTCTACCTCTTCCATATCTCTATTTATTCCTTTCTCTATTCACACAGCAGTATTACTTATTCTGGTTCTTGTTCCAGTCATCTCTTGTTGGTACTCCTGAAATCTCCCTTTTTTGCAATAGAGAAAGGAAAAGCTTTACTTAAGAGCTTTTGATTTTGAAAACCATCATAATTTCTTCTGTTTTTCTCCTTCACAGTGATCTTTCATACACTTTATAAGAAAAAATAATAATAAAAGAGATAGTTGAGAGAAAAACTAATCAGTTTCAATTTCATTCAATTTTCAATGCATTAAAAAGATGAAAAAAGGTATGAAATTGTAGACAATATTGAAGCTCTCACCTCTGCCAAAATGGGAGGAGAAAAGTTTCTTTTGGTGATGCTTGCTCTTTAAAATTTGCAAAATAATCTCCACTGAGATGCAGAGATTAAAGAAAAATAGCATAGGTGTGTCAGTAGAATTTCCCTTACAGTGTTTGCTAATTTTGACTATTGGACATTTGTGGTATCTTTCTTCTTTTAAATATAATAATGGTTCTTCTCTGGGAGAAAGCAGGTTTCTCAGGGGAAGTTTTCTGGAGGCAGCCTTATTGCAGTTGAAAGTAATAATTACCTCAAAGCACAGCCAGGTGATAAAAGTTCAGATATTTTATTGCCTCCAATATAGGCCATTTAGCTGAGAGGTCTATCTCTCTGCTTGGTTCCAAGAGCTCCCTCCAAATGTCTTCAGCCCAGCCAGCACAAAGGTGAATCTGTCTTGCCTCTGAGAGAGGGTTTCTGGCTCTCAATCTCCCAGAGTGCACCTCTCCAACCCCAGTCAATGTTCCGAAGTAAAACTCCTCACTCAGGGAGGGCTTCTGGCTGAACTCACTTGACGCTCCCCTCTCAATCTAAATTCAGCTGAACTCCCGACTGAGTCCACTTCTTATATATCATCTCCCAAAGGTTGACACTTCCTTCTGGATGCACTCCTAAAGGAGGTGTGAATTCACAAAGTTACAAAGATTGCTTTGTGAATCTCCCATATTTTTGAACTCCAATGAGTACTGGTATGAACACTAACATTGTATCAATTACTTCTACTTAGTACCTTGTTTCAGGTTCTGGCCCAAAACATCTCCTTGTAAGATCAGATCAGTGATACTGAACCATGCTAAATTAAATAATTATTGTCTCTATCAACTCTAATGACTTAACAATTTGTAAAGATTCCAAGAGACATTGGCTCTTCTTTTTCTTTTACATTGTTTACTCCCTGTAACATTTGTAGATTCTGTGTTTTTAAACTCGATGTTATCTTTCTTATTTGGACTAAAACTCTTAAGTTCCTGGAAGGCCTGTCTGGCACTTTAATCAGTTCTGCCATGGAAGGGTTACTGAAAAAAATGTCTATTATCTCCTTCAGAAATCTTTCCAGAGGGAGTGGAGAGAGGGGGAACCCTTCCCAGTGATATAAGTTCATAGTAGTCTCATTTTAATGATTTTCTTAAGTTGGCTTGAATTCTCATTAAAATTTCCTTTTACTTCTCTTTGATTTGATGAGGTTCTCTTTATTGTTTATAAGTTTCTCTTTACTTTGATAAGCTTTTCTTTATTAGGAAAATCAGAAAGATGAAAGGCCCACCAGACAATGCATTTGTAGCAGATACTGCCAAGCCTTCCTCAAAAGATTGCACCTGGATCCTCACTATACAAAGAATAGGAAAGTTGGCAGAGAACAAGAGGTAAGTGAATTACACATAAAGGCAGGATACCACCAGCAAATTAAGACATCAAAGAATAGTTTATTGAGCAGACTGATGAATAGGAAAAGAATTTAGAACCAAAGACAGAGAACATTACAAAATAAAAAATAGATGATTTTGATTATATACAATTAAAAATTTTTGACAGATAAAGCCAATGCAATGAAAATTAGAAGAAAAGCAGAAAACTTGGGGGAATTTTATTTTGCAATAAATCTCTCTGAAAAAAAGGTCTCATTTCTTAGATAAGTAGAGACTGAGTCAAATTTTTCAAAATATATATGTCATCTTCAATTATAAACAGTAAAAGTATATGAACAGGCAATTTTCAGACAAAGAAATCAAAGTTACTTATCATCATAAAAACTATTTCAAATCACTAATGATCAAAGAAATGCAGATTAAAACAACTCTGAGGTACTACTTTCACACCTCTGAGAGTGGATAAAGTGTCCAAAAAATGTTAGATATAGGAGGGGAAGTGAAAAAGTGGGATACTACTCTACTGTTGTAAACTGAATCAACCATTCAGAGTGTAATGTGGAGCCATACCTAAAGAGCTATCAAACTGTGTCCTCTTTCACCCAGCACTATTAAGTATAATCTTCCAAAGAAATCAAAAAAAAAAAAAAAAGAAAGAAAGAAAGAAAAGGTTCTCTTTGTACAATTATATTTATACTAAGCTGTTTGGTGGCTAAGAATGAGAAATCAAAGGGATACCTTTCAATTGGAGAATGGCCAAAGAAGCTGTGATGCATATTTGTAATGAATATTATGGTATTGTGCCCCAAGAAATGTGAAGTGGGTTAATTTCCGGAAAATATGGAAAGACATGAATTGATACATAATAAAGTGAACAAAACCAGAAAGATGTAATACAAAATAACATAATATTGTTGGATGAAAAACTGTGAATGATAATTATATATATACTCCAACAAATCAAAACAATGATGAACACTACCTGCCTGCAGAGAGAGGACTGATCTTGATTGAATACTGACTGAAGCATATTATTTTTTACTTTCTTTTGTTCTTTCATTTTTTTTTCTTTTATTTGAGCCTTCGTGTCTGAAAATGACTAATATGGAACTGTTTTACATTATTGCACAAATATAATTTGTTTGCTTACTGATTGCAATCTTGGCAGAAGGGAAGGGGAAGAAATGAGGAAATGATAGGATTTAGAACTCAAAACATTAAAGAAAATATCTTTAAAAAAATGTTTCTTCCCCACAGCAAAGAAATTTCGAGGAAGAGATCACATATATTAGAGTTGCAACAGTGGCAAATCTCCTCAGTGCCAGGTAAATTAATGTACTGTTAGTAGGGTTTCAGAATGGTAGACTCACATTACAAATAACCAAGGTGGTATCCTAGTGAAATTATAGAAATAAGTGTACCCCTCATCTGTTTTTGTCCTCACTTTATTGGGAAACAACAAATGGAATATAGTGTACAAACAGGTCAAAGGAAGAGATAATATTTATGTTCAAAAACATTTTTCAAAGTATTCTTGTGGAGATACCTGTAATGCCTGACAAGTTGAGATCGGCTGATGAAATTCTAAATCACCAATCAAAAAGAATAAAACCAAGAATTAATATTGATTGGTATAAGAAAATGGAAACTTTTGGACAGCGAATTAATGTGAGCACAAAAATTAAACCAAAATAAAAGCACATACACTCATTTAGTAACCACCAATAAAGGAAAGTAAACATTTTGAATGACAGGAGAAGTATACAAATAGAGATGAATGGAAAAACGTTAAAGGGGACACACAAAAGAAAAACTGATAAAAAAGCTGTCAATATTATATTCATTTCAATGAATATAATGCAAAGTATCTTAAAACACATTATTGATTTTGCTTTCCAGAGAAGTTCTATGCAAAATTAAAAAGGAAAACAATAGACTTGGGGAAAAAAAAATAAATCATGGGATAAAAGTAAAGGGACAAATCCCAAGGTTGTAGAATTGAATTCAAGGATACATTTATAATTTGCAACCCACAAAGTTTTATTCAAAACCTATTGGTGTGCTCTCCTTGGAAGACCATTTCACTTAGGGAGAAAGGAGATGATAAAGTCATAAAACTAAGTGGACTAAAGGCACTTTTAATGGGAATTCTAAAACACAAAAACCTTTTATGATGAAAGGCAATGCTGTTCCCTCTTTTAAATTAGGGGAAAAGTTTTAAAATCATTTTAAAGTTATTCTTTTTAGTGGAAATAATACTATACACAGTCACTGTTCCCCAAAATATTATTACTTAAACTAATCTTTACTAGTTTCAACAATATGAAAAAAAAAAAAAAACTAGTGATGAATTTCATTAGAGGGGAAATTTATTGAAATAATATATATTTATAACTTGGCCATTCTCAAATTTATTTCCACACCCTCACCACTGAGCCAACTCCCTTTAATTCAAAGATACATTAAATAGACAAACATAGACTTGGCCTTGATACATATATTGCATATATTCTTTAAAGAAACAACAGCGTGGCCAAACCTACCAATGTAACTGAAACTGAAAAGATTACAATGTTAAGTTTCTGTATACCATAGCCCTCTCTTCAAATTAGAGATTCATACTTGCTTCATTTACTTTTTCTTAGATCTAAGCTAAGATTTTTCAAAACAGGTAATGAGAGGATGACAATCTTGCAGTGTTGTTTTCATTTCCATTCATTTTTTGGTATAGCAAATATTCTCTTTATTCCTCTCTGCATCTGTTCAACAATGTTTATTTAGGTTGCTCTGAAAACTATGATTATGTTATTTCTGATAGTACTAAAATATACTTTCCAAAGTTACCTGTGGTTACTGCTGATCTCTAAAAGCTTTTGTTCTCAGTAATTTTTTTTAAAATATAATACAGAAGAGAAATAAATGTAATGGAGAAAAGAAAAGGAAAAAAAGGCATTATTATTTGCACAAGACTATAAGAAAGGATTCAACATATGTAAAAACAATGAATTTCCTTTTCAAGAAAATAAATATAATACAATACCATTTATTCTAACCTTTTTTTTTCTATTTTATCTTTGCTTCCTTTATATCTTGTTGGGCATCAGTTATAATATATAACTCTGAGAATCAGTTCAAGATAGCTCTCTTTGTACAAAGTATACTATCAGCCCAAAAAATGGAACAAGGGCTTACTATGGAATCCTGTCAGTATACCTGCCTGGGGCCCACCTAGACATGTAGTTGCTACCAGGGATAGGACCTTTTACTTGGATCTGTCCCTCCAGTATATCCATTTATATTCATAAACATACATAGGCACATATACACATGGATACTTTTAATCACACACAAATATACAAATATTCATTCAGGTTTGTCCTCTGTTTCTCTGAAGGTGGATGACACTTATTTTTGTAAATTCATCAACTTAATCGTATTCTACTTCACAATGATATTTGGATCATAAACTACTTAATTGTTTAGGTTAATATAAAATAATAATGTGGCTGGCAACATAATGTAGTTCCTCTTTTTCTTTTTTGAACCAATCTATTTTAACTTTCACTTTCTCTTAAATCAGTGATTACTATTCTTGATTGTTTTTCTAAGAAATTCTATTCCTGATCTTTGTGTTTGTGGCTATCTCTAATTTCCCATGCCTGTGGCCGCTCCTACATTTTTTGTTAATTTAGCTTGCTATTACTTGACATCCTTCACCAAGTCCACTCCCATCCAAAGGATGCCTCCTTTGTCTGTCATCATCCTTTATCTTCATCTTTATCCCATTAACATTAATGTACACATCTTATCCCATTTCTCTTACACACCTTCCATATACCACCTTTTCCTATTTCCTCTTCCTGGTTTCATAAATTCTGAAGATTTTTTTTACCCTTCTACATGTATTTGTATTGTTTTCTCTTAACTCATTCCCATTGTGAATAGAATTTCTGATTTGCCAGTCCTTCTCTCCCATAGCTAATTCCATTATATCAGGTCTTGCTCTTGCATCACATTATACCATATTATATCATCACATCATATCAAATTATATCATAAGAGATATAATTATTGTTTTAACCTTTTCCTACATGATTTTGCTTTTTAAAGTCACATCATACTCACTCATCATACATCAAGCTCCCCTTGAACTACTCAATAATAACAATCTGAGATGTGGTTTAAATTTCTGTGTATAAAATTTTAGAAATTGTCCTAATTAAGTTATTTCAATTATTTTATATTTACTTTATATTTCATGAATGTCAAAATTTTTATTAAATTCACACTTCTCTTTTTCCAAAAGAAGACTGAATGTGTGACAGTCTGTTGAATGCTTTTATTTTTTCTTCTATCAAGTTATCATGAATTTTGCTGGACACAATATTTTTGCATCAACCTTAATTATTTTGATTCTTTGATAAATAGCATTCCAAGACCTTTGATCTTTTATTGTAGTTGCTGATAGGTTCTGGGTGATTTTAATTGGGGTTTCTGCATATTTGAATTTTCTTGCAGCAGTTTTGTTTTTTTTTATATAATTTTCTAATAGATCTGTGTGTTTTGAAATGTAGCAATGATGTTCCTGAAGTTTTTTTTTTCTTCATGTGATTTCGTTCAGTAGATGATTAATGGACTTTTTTTTCCCCAATTTCTATTATCCTCTCATGTTCTAACACTTCAGGATAATTTTCTTTGTTTCCTGTAGTATTGTATGAAGATTTCTTTTTAATATACCACCTTTCAGGCAGTTCAATTATTCTTATCTTTCTTCATTTGTTCTCCATATGTGTTGTTTTTCTTATGAGATGTCTCACATTTTCATTCTTTATATTTTGTTTTCTTTTTCCTTGGTCTCATTACTTTCATGGCTTCTTCTTGCTCAGTTCTATTTTTTCAAAGAGTTATTAAGAGTGTGGGTCTCCTTTTCTATTTGTTTGAATTTTGAATTTTGTTTCATAATCTTGTTTTTCTTGGATTCTTCTTTTTTATATTTTATGCATATATTTTAGTTTATCCTCAATTCCTCTCATTTGCTTTTTAAAGTATTCTTTGGGATCTTATATGAATTCCTCATGGGGATGTGAGCATTTGACATTACTTGGGGAAGTAGAGCTTTTTATTATTATTATTATTTTTTTAATTATTAAACTTCAACAACCTGCACTGAAGATAAACTTGGGTCTTCCCTATTTAGATATCCCTTTCTATGAATGGGTTCTTTCTCCTTTGTTTGTTTTGATCTTTTGAAATAAGAGCATTTCTTATCCTTTTTTTAGGAGGGGAGGATATCTTCCTGTCTCAGTTCTTTCTTCAGTTCTCACCTCTAGTCTGAAACACTAAACTAACCTCTCCACCCACCTGAAAATGCCTGCAGTCATATCTCAGTGCTTCTGCATTCATCTAGCAGGTCCTAATTCTTTATCTCCCAGGGTGAAGTCTATGTAGTACAACCGTGCCTCCTGTTCCTTATCAGGAGAGATTGTCTCAAACTTTTCCACACAGTCTAGGAAGTGAAGGTTCTTGTAGTTGGAGCTGAGGCTATATCCCTACCTAACTTACCCCAAGGCTGGCTCCCCAATTATTGTTTAAGTGGAACTATCCTTGAAAGTATTTACAATTCAAAGAAGGGAAATCTTCTTCCTAGTATCTTCAGATCTTCTCCTAATGTCCCAGGAGGACCACTGTTCATCCCCAGCCCATTTGTGTTTCCGTTTTTCACTGGTGTCACCTTAGAAATGCAGATTTTTGTCCCTTTTTTTTTTTTTGTGCGGAAAACTGGGAGAGCTTAGAATTTTCTAAGCTACTCCACAATCTTCCCAGAATGCTCTTCCTTCAGTTCCTATTGTTCTTGATTTCTCTATGACTTTTGACACCGTGGATCATACTAATCTCTTGGACAGACTTCCTCTCTTTAAGTTTTGGTGATCCGACTTCCACCTAGGACTTCTCCTATTTGTTTTGTTAGTCTTCTTGAGTCTGCTTTAGAAGGATATATATACAGACCATGTCCTACTCAGCAGGATAGCTGTGCTCCTCAAGGCTTTGTCCCCTTCTACTTTCTCTTCTCCCTCCATAGAATCTTGCATTGTAATCTTGTAATCATCTCAGCTCTCAAGAGTTTAATGGATCCTCACTCAATGCAAACAATCTCTTCAAATACTCTCATTTCTATCAATACAACTTTTCTGTTATATCACTCTATTCCCTCTCCACTTAGTTATCATAATTGGTTCAGTTCTTCCTCATCTCAACCCTAGTTGATTGCAAAGATCTCTACCTTCCTAAAATCTTTCTCCACTCCACTCAATTCTACCCTCACCTGCCATTATGATCGTTTGAAAAAACAGATCTGACCATAGTTTGGCCCTATTCTTTTGAATCTGGAATCTCCTCCATAAAGTATGTAATGCTAACCTTGATAGTCCCTCACCACCTTAGCCCTTTCACATTTTCCTACATGTCTACTGCCTTTTCTTCGACATGATGTCTACTGCCTTCCAAATCCAAAGACCCAAGGTCTTCTTGCTCTTCTCAAATGCTACCATGTCAACTCCATGCATTGTCAATCCTTTGTTCTCTCTGACTGTAATGTCTTCTCTCTCCATTCTCCTCCATCATATTTTCACATTCTAAGAGACTTAAATTCTATCTTCTGAAAAGGTCTGAAAAAGTACCAAAGGTACTTTGGTAGTGAGTCTTCCTTATCCATACTCAATGCGTGACTAATATTTTTCCTCTGAGATTGTTTTGCACTTATGTTCTATATATCTTCTGCATATAGTTCTTGAGTTGTTGTTTTCTAATTCAATGGGGACTCTTTGAAGAGTAATCGACTATATTTTCTCAGTTCATTCTATGTTCAAAGTTAAGCAAAGTTGCTGAGACAAAATTAATTCTTTTTGACTATCTCAATATAATATCACTATATCAGTCTCCCAGGATTTGTTCAGTCAAGCTCTTATCTAAATGCATCCACTTTCTTACCTAAAGTTTTCTTTTACAACTCTTCTTGTGCAATTTTTCTCTTGCTCTTGATATATCTGTACCCTATATACCCAATAGTGGGCTCAATAATTCAAATGGCATGATCATTTTCATAATCTTTTTTTCCCATAATTATAGAAAGTTTTTTTTTTAAATAAGTATTAGACCTTTTTAAAACTCCTCCAATAATATGTAAACAATCTATTTTCATGGAATAACTATATTTATCCATATGGTCTGAATGAAATGAAAATCATTTGGTTTAATTGCCATTTCCCTTCTTATTCATGATATAGTGTCCTTTTTTCCTTTAATGGTATTTAAATCTTTTTTGGAAAGTCATTTGATTATAATGTAATTGAATAATTCACTATGGGTGGGCAAAAGGATGATAGGGAAGAACTAAATCTTTTTAGTTTATATTCATTCTTTAAAAATCCTGATTAATTGTGTTTGTAATTGAGAGCATGATCATAAAAATGTGTTCCTAATGTTTTTCCTCTTCTAAGCTGCATTGATTTGCTTCTTGTAAAAGTTTGCTGGTATGCAGTGTAATTTAAATGATTTTTTTTTTTCTTTAAGTATGGCCTTTACAGTTTTTGAGAGTATATCCCATCCCTATCCCCCAAAATCATATCACAGAAAAGAACTCCTATTTTAAATGAGAACTTATTAGTCTTTTCTTAGACTAAATCTAGTTGTATGTCCAGAATTTATCCTGGTTAATTGTGTAATGAGGCTCTTCTAAACTTACTTTGTGCCTGTTTTGCAATTTTTCTAGGGCATAGAATTCTTTTCCCCCTTTTCCTGTATTTCAGATTACTTGCATAATAGATTTTTGGGCTTACTTGCTTCTAAGCTCTTAGTTATCCAGACATTTCCATCATTTTTCTTTCTTTTCTTTGCCTTTTATAACTGTTACCAAAGAATTTTGATTGAGACTGTTTTGTCGTCGTCGTTGTCGTTGTTTTTGGGTGTACTTTACCATTTAGTAATGGAGGAATCTTTTGAAAACTTGTAATTATTTTTTTAATAAATTTTTATAGCTCAAATTATAATAATGTTTTAATTTTCAAGTCTTAGGCTTTTTTTTCAGTCTTTCTAGTCCCCGGACATTCTATTCCTTTTTATGAAGTAGACTTTTCCTTCTGTATACCAATTTTCTTCACCCTCTTTCTTCCTGATACTACTTTCTCCTGGTACCTCTTTTGCTGAGTAATGTAGACCATTCCCATTTCTTTCTGGTGGATCAACTTCCATTTCTTCCTGAATAAGACTGAGTGACTAATAGCAATTCATCACCTATAAAAACTATATTCTTTTTCCTCTCAATATCATCAGGTCCCTTTGTAATGCGGAGAAACTGAGCAAGACAGAGATTAGAGACCTAGTTTATGAAATAGTTTATGAAATGGAGAGAGATACTGGGACCAGTGGATCCATGTTTGGTCTCAGGACTGGACGAGACTATCATCTCAAAGAGTCCAGCACTTAAGTATCAGAGAGCAAGCTACAAGAACAATTACATAATGGGGGAGGGACCTGGATGGGGGTAACCTAATGGGGGGGGAGGCTGTCCTTAGGATGACACAATGGAGGGTATATTCTAATGACATCTAAAATGCATAAACTTTATCCTGTCAAATCTTAAGAAGGAATGCCTATAACCTAAACCATTTAAGAGGGAATGATTATAGCCTGGCGTTTTGGGGCAGAGCAACTGAGGTAGACCTTTATCTCATCAAACATTAAGAGGGAAAAGTTATAACCTGAGGCAGAATAACTAAATAGGACAAAAGGAAATGGGGAAACTAGGTCAGGACATCAAAAGGGAACTTTGGCACAATACCTTTGGGTGTATAAATAGCTCACTGCAGAAGACCTTTAAATCTATTCATCCAAGTAATCAACATGCATTTCATTCTCAACAAATCCAAATGATCTCCCTTTAAAATCTCTCTCTCCACTCATTCTATTCCTTTCGTTAAGGACACTGCCTTCAGGTCAGGCACCCAGCCCTTGAGTTCAGAGTCATTTTTGACTCCCCTTTCATCTCTCATTTGTATATGTCATTATATTGTTATTCATGAAGCATCTTAGGCATTTACTCCTTTCTCTTTGCTCATATGAACATTACTTATTCTGGTTTAAGTTGCCTCTAGGTAGTATTTAAATAATAATTTTCTAAATAGCGTTGTTATTGATCACTTTTCTTTAAAAGATTGTCAATATTTCTCCGTGTTTTTTCTCACTTGCATTATAAATACTTTACAACACTAAAAACAAAAGAAAAGGCAAAAAGGGAAAAACATTAGCTACCACAAAGCATTGAAATTATACGCAATATTAAACTCTCTCTTACCTCCAATTCTGCAAGGAGATGAGGGGAGAGAATCTCTTCTTAAACCTTCTATGAAAGCTCTGGCTTGCTGTTGCAAGTCTGTAAAGATAAAAATGGGCCTTCGTTGAGATGCAGATTAAAGAAAGATTCCTTCAGATATGTCATTAGAATTTCTTTTCTGAGTTTGTCAGTCTGGACTCTTGGGAATTTACTCCTGTTTATTAAGTTTCTTAGAAGGTTTTTCCCTCCATAAAATTAGTAGCCTGAATGCTTTTGATCTTATGGATCTTTCTTACTTACAATTTTTGTAAGTTGGTTCAAAATCCTTATTATACTTCCACATGTCTGTCTTGGAAGCGGTTTGTGCAGGAAATGACTTATCTCTTTCAGAAATCTTTTTCTGACTAGGGGAATAATTCATCAGAGCATTCATTCAGAGTGTTCTCAGTTTATTGATTTCACAAATTTTGACTTGATTTTTATTAGAAATTTATTTTACTTGTCTCTTCTAAAAAAAGGTTTCTTGTCCTGAGGAAAACACAGGAGAAGCTTTGGAAATAAAAACTTCCACTAAGGAGAAGAAAAATAAAGAACATTTATTTGTTAATCATCTGGAAAATTTAAATGCTGATGTTTCATAAATGGGTATCTCTCTGGACAGCCAGGAACACTCATGAACCCCCAAGGAGTTCAAGAATGTTAGAATCCTTTTGGAAATTGTAATAGCTTCCTAATCAAATTACAAAAGTTACAGAAATTCATACTGCCATCATTTTAAGGAGAATAAACTAAATGGAATATAGACTACAAACATGAAAAAAAGGGAGGCTACTTTTAAATAGCCTTTTTTGTAATCTTGTGTCACTCCAAAAGCTTAGAGATGCCTGAACAATCGGGCATGTTGAGACTGGCTGAAGAAATTCTATATGTGACAGAAACAGTAATATTATCATGAAACAAACTCAATGAATTTAAGGAAAATTCTAGAGACATTTTTGTGAATGAATATGACCCCCCCCCCATTAGAACCATAATAAAACATAAACAATAATTTAGTAACCACTCACACCAAAAAACTATAAAGACACACAAGAGAAAAATAAGAAGTTGTCAATAATAGATTTCAAAGCGTGAAATTCAGTATATTGATTTACTCAACACTTAACAGTGAAAGAAGTGGAGATACAAACACAAGTCACTTAATAGTCAAACGAGTACTCTTCTTAGTTAAAAAACCTACTCTGGTGTTTTTATTTTACAGACAAAATTTGGAGACAAAAAATGAGGACAGAAACAAAATGGTAAGGGAGTCCAATTCCTGGGGATTTTTCTCATTTGTATTCTTTAAGGATTTGTTTAGAGTTGGCTTCTATGTATTCTCCTGAACACTCTAGGATACAGTGAGGAGGATGCAGAAGAAGCCTCAAAACAATGTTTGTAACCATGGAGCTTGCTAGGAGTTGTGTGAGACTCGCATAACGTAAATTAAAACTGCCACAAACACAATTATTCTTATTCTTAGGAATTTGGAATTAGGGAAGAAGTCCTATTTCAATACTCTAATGCGATATTAGTTTTTGCAAGTGGAACTAGGATATATATTCACTGGCTCCAACAGGATTATTCCTTACAATCACTCTTCTCACCCTAAGCAATTTGAAACACCAGTAAACAAGGTCAATCAGAGTATTGTTTCCCCTGAAATTCTCTTGACACCTTCTTTCTTGCTGATCTTTTCAGCTGCCAAGGAATGAAAATCTGTATAGAAAATGCCCAAACCTGTAGAACCAAGTATAACGTTTCCAGACTAATGAATTAATATATCCTCATGGATCTCATCCTTACACATCAAAATTACCTTCTCCAAATCCTGGCATTCAGATTTATATATACTCTTAGTGCTCTCCCCCTTACACCTATAGAGTAACATACCAATTACCAAATCTTGTCACTTCCACCTCTTCCATATCTCTGTATTTATTCCTTTCTTTATTCACAGCAATATTACACATTCTGCTTTGTGCTCTTATCACTACTTTTTTGCACTTTTTTTCCCCAATAGAGAAAGAAAAACTTGACTGAGAGCTTTTGATTTTAAAAATGATAATTTCTTCTGTTTTTCTCCTCCTTCACAGTGATCCCCACACCCTTTATAAGAAATAACATTTTAAAGGAATAAAAGATATAGAAGGGAGGGGAAATAATCAACCAGAATACTCTCAATGCATTGAAAAATTTTTTTAAAAAAGTGAGGGGAGAAAGTTTCTATTGGCATCTCCTCTTTTGGTCATGCTTGCTCTCTTGAAAGTTTGCAAAATTATCTTCACTGAGATATAGAGATTAAAGACAAATTTGCACAGATATGTCAAAAGGATTTCCCTTAAGGGTTTGTTAATTTTGGCTGTTGGACATTAGCTCTTCTATTCTTTTACACACTTTAATCTCTGTAGCATTTGGAGCCTCAATGTTTTTGAATTTCTTATCTTTCTTATTTGGACTACACCCTTAAGAAGTTCTTGGAATGCCTGTCTGGCACTTTAATTGGTTCTGCCATGGAAGGTTACTGAAAAAAATATCTATTAGCTTCTTCAGAAATCTTTCCAGAGGGAGGGAAGAGAGAGGAAACCCTTCCCAGTGATATAAGTTCATAATAGTCTCATTTTAATGATTTTCTTAAGTTGGCTTGAATTCTCATTAAAATTTCCTTTTACTTCTCTTTGTTTTGATAAAGTTCTCTTTATTGTTTATAAGGTTCTCTTTACTTTGATAAGCTTTTCTTTATTAGGAAACTGAGAAAGAGTCAAGGCCTGCCAGGCCTTCCTTCACATTCAGGAAGGCCTGGCAGGCCGTTTTTTTTTTTTTTTTTTTTAAACAACTTTTTATTAATAGAACTCATGCCAGGATATTTTTTTACAACATTATCCCTTGCACTCACTTCTGTTCTGATTTTTCCCCTCCCTACCTCCACCCCCTCCCCCAGATGGCAAGCAATCTTTTACATGTTGAATAGGTTACAGTATATCCTGGATACAATATACGTGTGCAGAACCGAACAGTTTTCTTGTTGCACAGGGAGAATTGAATTCAGAAGGTATAAATAATCCGGGAAGAAAAACAAAAATGCAAGCAGTTTATATTCATCTCCCAGTGTTCTTTCTTTGGGTGTAGCTGCTTCTGCCCATCTTTGATCAATTGAAACTGAATTAGCTTTCTTTATCGAAGAGATCCACTTCCATCAGAATACATCCTCAAACAGTATCATTGTTGAGGTATATAATGATCTCCTGGTTCTGCTCATTTCACTTAGCATCAGTTCATGTAAGTCTCGCCTGGCAGGCCTTCTTAAAGATGTTTCACCATCATCTTCAATATAAATGAAGCCAAGTGCTTCCTCAGGAAGAGGTAAGTGAATTACATATAAAGAGCCATACCGCCTGCAAATTAAGACATCAAAGAATAGTTTATTGATCAGACTGATGGCTAGGGGAAGAATTTAGAACCAAAGACAGAGAGCATTACAAAATAAAAATTTGTCAAGCTATCTATGTCATCTTCAATTGGTAAATGTTCAAAATATCTGATCAGACAATTTTCAGACAAAGAAATCAAAATTATTATCATACAAAAATATTAATCACTAATGATCAGAGAAAGGCACTTTCAAACAACTCTGAGGTATCACCTCACACTTCTGAGAGTGGCTAATATGAGCAAAAATAGTTGGATGTTGGAGGGGATGTGGGAAAAGTGGGACACTGCAAGTACTGTTATGGGGTTGTAAATTGAATCAACCTTTCTGAAGAGCAATTTGGAACAATAACCAAAGGGATATCAAACCTGCATCCTCTTTGACCCAGCAATAACATTATTAGATTTAGAAAAGAATCTCTCTGTACAAAAATATTTATAGCAACTCTTTTGGTAGCTAAGAATTAGAAATCAAATGGAATGTCCAACAATGGAGAATGGCCAAAGAAGCTGTGGCATATGTTTATAATGAAATATTATTGTATTATGCCCTAAGGAATGAGAAGCAGGTTAATTTCAGGAAAACGTGGTAAGGTCTGAATAGTGAACAGGACCAGGAAGTAGTAGTACATTGAAACAGGAATATTGTTGGATAAAAAAACTTTGAATAACAAATTGAATAACAATTTTTTAAAAAATATTTTCAAACAAATCCAATAAACCAAAATAATCCCAAAGGACAAATGATGAAAATATCTACCTGCAGAGAAAGAACTGATCTTGATTGAATATTGACTGAAGCATGGTATTTTTCAGTTTTTCTTTCTTTCATTTTTTTTTCTTTTATTTTAGTCTTATCTAAAATGACTAAAATGGAAATTGTTTACATTATTACGCAAGTGTAATTTGAATCTGATCTCTTACTATTTCAGGAAAAAGGGGAAGGAAAGAAATGACGAAGTGATAGGATTTCAAACTCAACACTTTAACTAAAATTCATTTTTAAAATAATATATTTTGCTTTATCTAACAATGTTTCTTTCCCACAGTTAAACAATGTAGAAGAGGGAAAAAGATACATCCGATATGCCATAAGGACAAAGCTGTTTAGCTCAAGGTAAACTAATGTAGTATTGGTGGGGTTTTGGAACGGTAGATTATCATTACACATCACTAAAGCAGTATCCTTGTGAAATTACAGAAATCAATGTGTCCCTCATCTGTTTCTATCTTCACCTTATTGGAATAAAACAAATGGAGTGTAGTGTGCAAACAAGTCAAAAGAAGAGATTATGTTTATGTTCAAAGAACATTTCTCAAAGCGTTCTTGTGGACATGCATGAAATGCCTGATAAGTGGAGACTGACTAAATAAATTCTAGATTCTCAATCAAAAAGAACCAAACTAGGAATTAAAATGGCTTGATATAAGAAAATGGAAAGTTCTGGATACCTCTCTGAATTAATGTGAGCACAAAAATTAAAACCAAATCAAAAGCACATATATTCATTTAGTAACTACCAACAAGTGAAGCTGTAGCTATATATATATATTGAATGACCAGACAAATAATTTACTGTAATGCTGGAGAAACTGAGCAAGATAGATATTAGAGAGTATTTAATAATTTATTTAATGGAAAGATATACTGGAATCCTATGGATCCATGGTTTGGTTCCAGGGCTGAATGAGACTATCATCTCCAAGAATCCAGCAAATAATGTGAGTTCTCAAAGACATATATACATGTGGCTCAAATGCAGGGGGTAGACTGAGGCAGGGGCTTAGTCAGGGTGCTGAGAGTGGGAAGGAAGTCAGGGTGGGGCAAGCCACTAGAGATGAGATGACATAATCAGGGGGAGGGGGGAGGCACCCCAGACATGGGGAGAGACATTTGATAAGATGGTATCAGGCATTCCTGTAGCTTGGGATGGGAGAGCATTCTGATATTCTAAAACATAAGATCTTTTATCCTTATCAAATATTCTGATAAAGAGGGAGGGGAGGTTTTGCAGGACTGAGCTTTGATCCAAAGAAACTGAGTCAGGACTTGGTCAGGATAATTAGGGAGACTGAGAACTGTGGCATAATATTACAAATAGTGATTAATGGCAAAATCGTTAAAGGAGAGACCCAAGAGAATAACTGATAAAAATCTGTCAGTATTATATTCATTTAAATGAATATAATACAAAATACCATAAAATACATTATTATTCTTGTTTTCCAGAGATATTCTGGGGGCAATAGAAAAAGAGAGAAAAACATTAAAGGACCAAAAAGGTAGGAGAGTTCAGTTCAAGGATACATTTATAATTTGGGTTCCACCAAGTTTTATTAGAGTCTAATTGTAAGCCCTCTCCTGAAAACTGTTTCTTATATTGAGAAAGGAGATGATAAAATCATTAAAATCAAGGCCTCATACATGAGACTTTAAGGCACTTTTGGGGGGATTCTAAAACATCAAAATCTTTTACGATGAAAGACCATGCCATTTCTCTCTGTTAAGAATTCTGAATTGGGGGGGGGGGGTGATTTTAACTGTTTTAAAGTTTTTCTTTAATAGTGGAAATAATATTATACATAGTCACTGTTCCCAAAAGGATTATCACTTAAACAAATCACCTTTACTAGCTTCAAAAATATGAAAGAAAATTTAGTGAAATTCATCACTGGAACTTTAAACATGGCCATCCTCAAATTTATTCCACACTCTCAACACTGAGCCAGCTCCCTGAAATTCAGTCAACCATGCATAGACACATAGATATACATAGGTACACATACTTACACATATATGCTTTATAAAAAATAAGTTCAGTAAATATTATCAAACTGAAAAGTGTATACAATGTTAAGTTTTCCACAGCCTCTCTGCCAGTGAGAGATTTATATGAACTTTATTTTTTCCCCCCTTAGGTTAGGGCTAGGAATTTTTTTTTTTTTTTTTTTGGCTGAGGCAATCTGGCTTCAATGACTTGCCCAGGGTCACACAGCTAAGAAGTATTAAGTGTCTGAGGCTAGATTTGAACTCAGGTCCTCCTGACTCCAGGACTGGTGCTCTATTCACTGAGCTAGGTTTTTTCAAAATGGGTAATGAGACAATGGCAATCTTTTAGTGTTAATTTCATTTCCATCAATTTTTGTAATAGCAGATATTCTCCTTCTTTCTGCATGTGTCCATCAGTGTTTACTTGGGCTGCTTTGAAATCTATGATTTTGTCAATTCTGATAGTACTAAAATATATTTTCCATAGTTAACCATGATGACTTCTGATCCAAATTGAAAGGCTTCTGTTTTCAGTCCTTTTTTTTCTTTCTTTTAAAATATATTTATTTAAAGCATAATACCATACACAAAAAAAGTAATGGAAATGGAAAAAGGAATAAAAGCATTGTCATTTGTATAAGACTATAAAAAAGGATTCAAAATTTGTAACAATTTTCTTTTCAAGAAAATGTATATAAAAATAGAACAGAGTTTATTCAGAACTGTCCCATCTTTTCTTTGCTTCCTTGTAGCTTTTCTTTTGTTCTTTGCTGTGCACTTTTTACTTTCTTCTTTTCCTCCTTTTCTTCCCCTCAACCAAATCTCCCTCAAGGAGACTGCAGTTTAACATGTATATCTTTATGTAAGCATAAATACAAACATGCCTGTATTCACTCATATACACACTTACACATATATACAAATCACAAGGATACAATAACTCTTGAATGTGGGGAGTCATCCTGAAAGAGTTCACAAGCTCAAGGGACAAAAAGCTTTATGTAGCTCTAAGGCAGGCAAACTTGGTTAGCAGAAGTAGTTATCTAGAAAGGGAGAGACAGGAACTTTTAAAGGAAAGAACTCAAAGGAAGGCATGTTCAATATTGTAGTTAGATAAGCAGTGTTTATACAAAATAACATTGAGAGTTTGCATCCCTACTGCGGTCTTCTGATCATTGATTATAATAATTGGGGGCCCACATGGGAACTATGGAACCCTGTCAGTATCCCTGCCTGCAACCCACTTAGACACTGGTTGCTACCAGGGATATGAATTTTCACTGTAGTCTGTTCATCCCAGGACACACACACACACACACACACACACACACACACACATATATACACTTACATATACTTATGTATATATAGACATTTATCTACATGGATACCTGTAATCACAAACAAATACACAGATATCCATTGACATTTGTCCTCTGTTTCTCTGAATGTGGATGTCATCATTCTCCTTAGGTTCAAGGTTTTCTGTATTTTTCTAAATGCACCAATTTATCATATTTGATTTCAAAATGATATTCTGACCTGTTAGATGATTTTAGGTATACGTGGCAAAAGGAGCTGTATAGCAGGAAATAACTTGAGGAGGGGGAACAAGGTGTGCAGAGGAGAAAAACAGGAAGGCAGTAGTGAAAGTTTGTTTACCCCAAGACTAATGATTTTCTTACTGAGTAACCTGTATCATGTCGGAGTAAAAAACAAAGAAAGCTGGGTATGAGATGATGTAATGAGATGGTATATATAAAGAAATGTAACTGTGAGAGGTGCAGACGCCATTAGAGAAGATGTAGAGTACGTAATAACAAATGCTTGCTGTACTTAGTAACATCTGGTGTCCCGAGTGCTGTTTGGCGAGGAGAGCAGCTGAAGGAAGCTGTTTCAGAGACGTCTAAGGACCAGGAGGATGGTAAGGAGTCCAATTGAGACCCTCTTGGTGAGTAGAGGGACCCTTACAAGTGGCGGCCCAAATAGGGACATTCTGCTGGACAGGGATCCCTGGGACGAAGTTCCTACAGCCATACAAAGTGAAAAATTTGCAGGAGGTCGGGCCCGACAAATTGAAAATTTTGTGGGAGGTTGGAGGATTTTAGAAAGATGGGACACCATTAGAGAAGATGTAGAGTGCTTAATAAACACTTGCTGTACTTAGTAACATCTGGTGTCCCGGATGCTCTGTGGAAAGGAGAGCAGCTGGAGGGAGCTACTTCGGAGACGTCCAAGGACCAGGAGGATGGTAAGGAGTTCAGTTGAGACCTTCTTGGTGAGGAGAGGGACCCTTACAAGTGGCGGCCCAAATAGGGACATTCTGCTGGACAGGGGTCCCTGGGACGAAGTTCCTACAGCCGTACAAATTGAAAAATTTGCAGGCGGTCGGGCCCTACAAATTGAACATTTTGTGGGAGGTTGGAGGATTTTAGAAAGATGGGACACCATTAGAGAAGATGTAGAGTGCTTAATAAACACTTGCTGTACTTAGTAACATCTGGTGTCCCGGGTGCTCTGTGGGAAGGAGAGCAGCTGGAGGGAGCTACTTCGGAGACGTCCAAGGACCAGGAGGATGGTAAGGAGTCAAGTTGAGACCTTCTTGGTGAGGAGAGGGACCCTTACAAGTGGCGGTCCAAATAGGGACATTCTGCTGGACAGGGGTCCCTGGGACGAAGTTCCTATAGCCGTATAAATTGAAAAATTTGCAGGAGGTCGGGCCCGACAAATTGAAAATTTTGTGGGAGGTTGGAGGATTTTAGAAAGATGGGACACCATTAGAGAAGATGTAGAGTGCTTAATAAACACTTGCTGTACTTAGTAACATCTGGTATCCCGAGTGCTCAGTGGGAAGGAGAGCAGGTGGAGGGAGCTACTTTGGAGACGTCCAAGGACCAGGAGGATGGTAAGGAGTCAAGTTGAGACCTTCTTGGTGAGGAGAGGGACCTTACAAGTGGCGGCCCAAATTGGGACATTCTGCTAGACAGGGTCCCTGGGACGAAGTTCCTACAGCCGTACAAATTGAAAATTTTGCAGGAGGTCGGGCTCTACAAATTGAAAATTTTGTGGGAGGTCGGAGGATTTTTAGAAAGATGGGACACCATTAGAGAAGATGTAGAGTGCTTAATAAACACTTGCTGTACTTAGTAACATCTAGTACCACACTAACATCTGGTGTCCTGAGTGCTCTTTGGCGAGGACGGCAGCTGAGGGAGCTACTTCGGAGACATCCAAGGACCAGGAGGATGGTAAAGCATCCAATTGAGACCCTCTTGGTGAGTAGAGGGACCCTTACAAGTGGCGGCACAAATAGGGACATTCTGCTGGACAGGGCTTCCTGGGAGGGAGTTTCCACAGCCCTATATAAAGGATAAAATTAATAGATTATTATGGAAAACAAAGAAAGGAAATTGGGCAGGTCCAGGACAGTCGAAGTGTGGGGTTCAGGAGTATGCTCTTATTGTTGTAGATGAAAACAGATGTGAGCCGTGGTGCTGATCACAAGGATCTGCGGCATCAAAGAGATCATATGGAAAAAGAGGAGACGGCAGAAAGAGCTGCAGAGAAGAAGCTCCCAGGACCAGAGATGGAAATGGAGAGGAGAAGTGTAATCTCTATTGGGACTGTTATCTCTGATGAGCCTCAACACAGGAGCCACAGCAACAAGAAAGTCGAGTAACTTTGTGGCACCAGCACAACACCTGGCTGATCAAAAGAGACAATGGAGTTATACCTGGATCACTGGGGGTGCATATGGTAGGGGGGGGACAACAAACATCTGATTTTCATGTATATGGCCATGTGTCACAGTTAACGGGACGTTATAGTACTGATACACCCATGACCCATCTAGGCATTGGGATTCACAAACAATGGACAGGGCTTAGGGTTGAGGACACTCGGGAGTCCTGGTTTTAACCGCGCTCCATTAACGAAGCTTAGCATCCCCTCTGCTTCTGTACTGTGAGTGAGGTTTCCCTCACCTCTTGCCTGAGCGGTCCCCCGCATAATAAGAAAAGAGGTTAGATGGTTTTAGGTATGCATGGCAAAAGGTACTGTATAGCAGGAAATAACCTAGGGGCGAACAAGGTGTGCAGAGGAGGAAAACAGGAAGGCAGTAGTGAAAGGTTGTTTACCCCCAAGATTAATGATTTTGTTATTGAGTAGCCTGTACCGTGATGGGGTAAAAGACAAAGAAGACAAAGATAGCTGGGTATGAGATGATGTAATGAGATGGTATACATGAAAGAATGTAACTGTGAGAGGTGCAGATGCCATTAGAGAAGATGTAGAGTGCTTAATATACACTTGCTGTACTTAGTAACATCTGGTGTCCCGTGTGCTCTGTGGGGAGGAGACTAGCTGGAAGGAACTGCTTCAGAGATGTCCAAGGACCAGGAGGATGGTAAGGAGTCCAATTGAGACCCTCTTGGTGAGTAGAGGGACCCTTACACTGACCTTATACTATTTAATTGTTTTGAATAGTCTAAAAGGAATATCTTTATGGCTGACATAATAATGTGGTTTCTCTATTTGTCTTTTTTTGAGCAAATCTATTTTAACTTTCACTTTGTGTTAGATCAATGATTATTACTCCTGGTTTTTTTTTTCCCCCTTGGAAAATTCTACTCCACATCCTTATATTTGTGGGTATCTCTTATTTCCTATCCCTGTGAACTTTTCTACTTTTACTGCTAGTTTAGCTTCCTAACTTCCTTCCCCAAGCTCACTGCCTTCCAAAGGATACCTCCTTTATCTTCTGTCACCATCCTTTATCTCCTTCTTTATCTCATTACTATTAAGCTACACACCATATCCCATTTCCTCTACACACCCTTCCATCTACCACCTTATCCTATTCCCTCACCCTCTTATTTCTTAAATTCTGAAAAATTTTATTGTCTCCTAGATGTACATGTATTGTTCCCTCTTGTATTCATTTCCAGTGTGAGTAGGATTTCAGAATTGCCAGCCCTCTTTCCCTATACCTAATTCCACTATGTTAGTTCTTACTCTTGCACCACATCATATTATATAATTATTGTTTTAATCTTTAACTATATGGTTTTGCTTTTTAGAGCCATATCTTATTCACCTCCACCGCATGAACTACCCAATTGATAACAACAATCTTAATCCCGAGGCAGAAATTTATGTGTATAAAATTTAGGCAGTAAGCAGATTTATCCTTATTGAAGTCCTTGAAATAATTTTTTCTATTTATCTTATATTTTGTGTATATCAAAATGTCTGTTAAGGTCAGCTTTCTCTTTTTTTCAACAGAAACCTAAATGTCTGGAAGGTTGTTGAATGCCCTTTTTTTTTTCTTTTTTCAGATTAGCATTAATTTTGCTGGCCACAATGTTTTTGCTTCAATCTTAGTGCTTTTGATTTTTTGATAAATAGTATCAAGACCTTTCATCTTTTATTGTAGTTTTTCTTACAATATGACTTATATTTTGTTCCATTTTTTTCATTCTTTATATTTTGTTCTATTACTCCTTTGTCTCTTGTGACTTTTCTGGCATCGCCTTGCCCAATTCCAGTTTTCAAAGAGGAATTTTCTTAATACTGTGCATGTCCTTTTCTAAATGTTTGAATTTTCTTTCTTAATCTTGTTTTTATTGAATTCTTTTTTTTTCCTATTATATATGTATATATTAGTTTTTCTTCAATCTCTGTCATTTTGATTTTTTGATTTTTTGAGTTCTATGAATTCTTCTTGGGTATGTGGGGATTTCACATTGCTTAAGGAAGTAGAGCCTCTTTATCCAACTTGAGCACTCTCCCCTGAAGATAAACTTGGATCTTCCCTATGCAGATAATCCTTTCTATGGTTGGGTTCTTTCTCCTTTGCTTGCTTGTTTGTTTGTTTGTTTGTTTGTTTGTTTGTTTTTCTTTTTAAATAAGAGCTTGGTAGCATAATCATCTTGGTGAGATGTCCTCTAGCCTCAGGTTGTCCTTAGTTCTCCCCTCTATCCTGAAACATCAAACTAAGATCTCTCTTCTCTTCTAAAGGCCTGCAGCCTTCTTATCCCATGCTTTTGCATTCCCCTAACTTGGTGCCAGTTCCTTTACTCTCAGGGTCATGTGTATGTACTACAACTAGGCCTAGTGTTTCTTATCTGGAGAGGTTGTCTGGATCTTTTCCACACAGTATGCAAAGTGAAAGATCTTGTGTTTAGGCCTGAGGCTTTATTCCAACCCAACTAATCTCAAGGCTATCTCTTCACTTATTGTTTTAAGTAGAATTAACCTTGAAAGTATTTACAGTTTAGAGAAGGGGAATTCTCTTCCTAGTATCTTCAGAACTTCTCCTATTGTCTCAGGATTACCATCATTCATCCCCAGCTCCTATTTGTTTTTCATTCTTTACATAAGCCCAGAAGTGAAGATTTTTTGTCTTATTTGTAAAGAAAACCTAAAGAGCTTGGAATTTTCTGAGCTATCCACCATTTCCCAACATCCTTCTTCCCTTAGAAACTTTTTAAAAATTTCTTTATAACTTTTGACTTTTCCCAAAAGAAGAGACTTTAGATCCTAAAAAATGGAAAGTGATGGGGAGCAGTTGACTGAATATTATGCTAAGCAGGGCCTTTTGTCTTCCCTCCCTACATATTTTTCCTATATAATATTATTAATGCCTTGAGCAGATAGGGTATCCTATTGAGGTTTATCAGCAGGCAACTTCTTGCCCCATAAGCACTAGAATGGAAATTCCTAGGAAGATTGTGGGGTTTCCTTCAAAAAATCATGCAGAATTATTCTCTGATTTTCTCAGATGCCTTAAAGAAGCCTTGGCCAGATCAGTTAATGATATAGAAATTTGTAGAAATACTCCTAAAACATTTGACTCAAGAAGATTGTAATGCAGAATGTAAAAAGGCCACATCTGGTTTAAAAAATGATGCCTCTCTAGAGCACTTGTTGAGATGGTGTTCCTCTGTGTTTTACACATCTGCACTAGCTAATCAACATCAAACAGTGCGGGGATCCACAAAAAAATCAAAAAACAGATTAAAAAATGCTTCATGTGGAAAGGTAGGACACCTCAAGGCCCAATGCCACCAGAAAGATAAGAATAACAGGTCTCAAACTGTGAGTCCTAAATGTGGAAGAGGCTTCCACTGCACTATTTAGTGCCAACTCTCTAAATCACAGACAGGAAAGGGCCAGAGAGGCCAAATCCCCAGGCCCCATCCATAACAATGGGGAATGAGATGGCATGAGACCCCCTCAGGGAATGAGCCCACCATCCCTACAGGAACAGCACGCACAAATACCAGAAGAAGACAATTCGATGCAGGAAATCATAGCCAGGTAGCCATAGTATGTAACCCTTTATGCTCAAAAAGAAAACAAAATCCCCACAGAACTCCCCAGATATGTTATTAAAATTCAACAAATACCTCCTTTACCCATTGGGTCAGTGGCTATAATTTTTGTTCCATTGCCTAGAAGATAATCAGCAGGTGTGATACAAAAAATGTATGTTGGGGAGAGAAGAAAAACTCTTGTGTGTACCAGCAGGAAATGTGGACACACAAACCACAACCATAAAAGTAGGGAATTGTGCCATATAACTTTACTATTATATCAAAAGCTATTAGAAGGATGTATAGTAAGAACAGAAGAAATTGAATGGCACCAAGTTATTACAGATACATGACCTATGTTACCATTGTACATAGAAGAAATGGCTTTTAGAGGCTTGGTCAATAACTGACAGTTAATAGCACAGAAACACTGTACTCCTGATTGGAAAATGGAACCATCTTCAACACAAATCGTTGGGGTTGGTACTCTCTAGCCTCCAAATATAAGTTCCACTGAGTTGAGATGGAACCACGAAGGGAAGCAGGGTACAATCAGATCTTACATGCTCACATTTCTCCCCATTAACTTATAGGTTAGAGACCTATTGAGCAAAATACTCACCCTTTCTTAATGGGTCACTGTTTTAGAGCTGCTCCATTATAAAGGCATACCATTGTGTGGAAAGGTGAAGAACTTACGAAGCACATATTGAGCAGAGACTGTTAACTAAAGTAGATCAGGTCTATAGGGCCCAGGCACATGATTTGAATGAGATCTGGACTGCATTCCATTGTCCAAAGAAGGAATTAAGTGGCCGAAGTTGTAGATCACCCTTTTCACTGCATTCCACTGACCAAATAGGAGGATAAAGTTTATGTAACCAATCTCAACCAATAGAGGGTGGGATTTTGGGGGATTATTTGTCTGAAATGTATAAAAGTTGTAAGCATCTTCAAGTGAATGAGATTCCTCCTGTGGATTCCTTGCTGTCCTTTTGGGACCACAGGCCAGGATGGTCCGCTTCTTGAGATTCTAATAAATTCTTTCTGTACATCATTTGGAGTGACTCCTGAGTAGTCAGTTTGGGTAAGTGCAATTGCCCCAAATAGTTTTGGGGGCTCTCGGGATTGGTGTCTTTTGGGAGACGGGTGTACACCTTGAGCGGAGGTGGGTGCCCACAGAGGAATTTTTCCAGTGGTCTCTGCCTCAAGTATGTGCATCCTCCTTCCCTATCAGACAGCCGACCAAAGCAGGGGGGGACTCAGTGATGTACAGAAACTAATACTTTGGAAGAAACGAATATCCTGACTGGCCGGCGCAATTTAGAATCCGCACCGTGTGGCTTGGTAAGCTCTTGGAATAGTTTAGGGGTCTTATTGACTAGGTTTTAGGGAACCTGAGGGAATAGTCCTTGCTAAATTTTGTTGAGTGCTGGACTGTGACAGGCCCCAGTGTTAAAGAACTGCTAAGGGAGGCTTCTGAGAAACTGCTGAACTTAGTTTGGGAACTAAGTAAAGATGGGGAAATCACAGTCCAAAAATGAGTGTCAGGACCCTAGTCAGGGAATTTCGGTCGACAGCCCATTAGGAAGTCAACTTAAGGACTTAAGGAACTTACCAGATACAAAGGAAAGGACAAAAGAAAGATGGTTAAATATTGCTGCTTTGTTGTTGTGTTTTTTTTTTTTTTTAAATAACTTTTTAGTGACAGAACCCATGCCAAGGTAATTTTTTACAACATTATCCCTTACACTCACTTCTGTTCCAATTTTTTTCCCTCCCTCCCTCCACCCCCTCCCCAAGATGGCAAGCAGTCCTTTACATGTTAAATAGGTTATAGTATATCATACTATATATGTGTGCAGAACCGAACAGTTCTCTTGTTGCACAGGGAGAATTGGATTCAGAAGGTATAAATAACCTGGGAAGAAAAACAAAAATGCAAGCAGTTTATATTCATTTCCCAGTGTTCTTTCTTTGGACGTAGCTGCTTCTGTCCATTCTTGATCAATTGAAACTGAATTAGCTCTCTTTTTTTTTTTTTTTAAATAACTTTTTATTGATAGAATGCATGCCAGGATAAATTTTTACAGCATTATCCCTTGCATTCACTTCTGTTCCAATTTTTCCCCTCCCTCCACCCCTTCCCCCAGATGGCAAGCAGTCCTTTACATGTTGAATGGGTTACAGTATATACTAGATACAATATATGTGTGCAGAACCGAACAGTTTTCTTGTTGCACAGGGAGAATTGAATTCAGAAGGTATAAATAACCCGGGAAGAAAAACAAAAATGCAAGCAGTTTATATTCATTTCCCAGTGTTCTTTCTCTGGGTGTAGCTGCTTCTGTTCATCTTTGATCGATTAAGGCTCTCTTTATCGAAGAGATCCACTTCCATCAGAATACATCCTCAAACAGTATCATTGTTGAGGTATATAATGATCTCCTGGTTCTGCTCATTTCACTCAGCATCAGTTCATGTAAGTCTCGCCAGTCCTCTCTGTAATCATCCTGCTGGTCATTCCTTACAGAACAATAATTGAATTAGCTCTTTTTATCGAAGAGATCCATTTCCATCAGAATAAATCCTCATACAGTATCGTTGTTGAGATATATAATGATCTCCTGGTTCTGCTCATTTCACTTAGCATCAGTTCACGTAAGTCTCTCGAGTCCTCGCTGTATTCATCCTGCTGGTCATTTTTTACAGAACAATAATATTCCATAATGTTCATATACCACAATTTACTCAACCATTTTCCAATTGATGGGCAGCCATTCATTTTGCAGCTTCTAGCCACTACGAACAGGGCTGCCACAAACATGCTTGCACATACAGGTCCCTTTCCCTTCTTTAGTATCTCTTTGGAATATAAACCCAGTAGAAACACTGCTGGATCAAAGGGTATGCACAGTTTGATAACTTTTTGAGCATAGTTCCAAATTGCTCTCCAGAATGGCTGGATATGTTCACAATTCCACCAACAATGTATCAGTGTCCCTGTTTTCCCACATCCCCTCCACCATTGCACATTATCTTTCCCTGTGATTCTAGCCAATCTGACAGGTGTGTAGTGTTATCTCAGAGTTGTCTTAATTTGCATTTCTCTCATTAATAATGATTTGAAGCATATTTTCATATGGCTAGAAATAGTTTTAATTTCTTCATCTGAGAATTGTCTGTTCATATCCTTTGACCATTTATCAATTGGAGAAGGGCTTGATTTCTTATAAATTAGAGTCAATTCTCTATATATTTTGGAAATGAGGCCTTTATCAGAACCTTTGACTATAAAAATGTTTTCCCAGTTTATTGATCCCCTTCTAATCTTGTCTGCATTTGTTTTCTTTGTACAAAAGCTTTTCAATTTGATATAATCCATATTTTCTATTTTGTGTTCAATAGTGATCTCTAGTTCTTCTTTGGTCATAAATTCCTTCCTCTCCCACATGTATGAGAGGTAAACTATCCTATGCTCTTCCAATTTACTTATAATCTCATTCTTTATGCCTAGGTCATGAACCCATTTTGACCTTATCTTGGTGTAAGGTATTAAGTGTGGGTCAATGCCTAGTTTCTGCCATACAGATTTCCAATTTTCCCAGCAATTTTGGTCAAATAATGCGTTCTTATCCCCAAAACTGGGGTCTTTGGGTTTGTAAAACACTAGATTATTAAAGTTATTGGCTGTTTTGTCCTTTGAGCCTAATCTATTCCATTGATCAACTAATCTATTTCTTAGTCAATACCAGATGGTTTTAGGAACTGCTGCTTTATACTATAATT